>NC_134362.1:38694940-38729940 GCF_048569485.1 Anomaloglossus baeobatrachus
CTTACTGTTTCCTCATCCATCCCGCTCAGTCCACTGTACCACCGCATGACCAACTCTACCCTCACCTACTGTATCCTCACCCATCCACCTCAGTCCACTGTACCCCTGGCTGACCAACTGTACCCTCACCTACTGTATCCTCACACATCCCCCTCACTCCACTTCAGCGCCACACGAAGAGCTCTGCCCTCACCTACTGTATCCTCAACCATTCCCCTCAGTCCACTGTACCACCGCATGACCAACTCTACCCTCACCTACTGTATCCTCACACATCCACCTCAGTCCAATTCAGTGCTGCACGAAGAGCTCTGCCGTCACTTACTGTATCCTCATCCATCCCGCTCAGTCCACTGTACCACCGCATGACCAACTCTACCCTCACCTACTGTATCCTCACACATCCACCTCAGTCCACTGTACCCCTGCCTGACCAACTCTACCCTCACCTACTGTATCCTAACCCATCCCCCTCAATCCACTTCAGCGACGCACGACCATCTCTACCCTCACCTGCTGTACCCTCAAACAGCCCTTTTAGACTCTGAGCCCTCATAGGCAGGGTTATCTCTCCTCCTGTACCTGTCTGTGCCCTGTATCGTTTTGAATACTGCACTTGTTCCAATTATGTATACCCCTCTTGACATGTAAAGCAAAATAGAAGAAATGGCACTAATAATAATAATAATAATAATAATAACAGCAAATCCGGAGGAAGCCGCACTCAATTATATGGAAAACAGCAAGCATTGACTGGCTGCAGTGGTCGTGTGACTGGCTGCAGTGGTCGTGTGACTGGCTGTAGTGGTCGTGTGGATGGCTGCAGTGGTCGTGTGATTGGTTGCAGTGGTTGTGTGACTGGCTGCAGTGGTCGTGTGGCTGGCTGCAGTGGTCGTGTGACTGGCTGCAGTTGTCATGTGGCTGGCTGCAGTGGTCGTGTGGATGGCTGCAGTGGTCGTGTGACTGGCTGCAGTGGTCGTGTGGCTGGCTGCAGTGGTCGTGTGACTGGCTGCAGTGGTCTTGTGACTGGCTGCAATGGTCGGGTGACTGGCTGCAGTGGTCGTGTGACTGGCTGCAGTGGTCATGTGGATGGCTGCAGTGGTCGTGTGACTGGCTGCAGTGGTCGTGTAACTGGCTGTAGTGGTCATGTGGATGGCTGCAGTGGTCGTGTGGCTGGCTGCAGTGGTCATGTGGATGGCTGCAGTGGTCGTGTGACTGGCTGCAGTGGTTGTGTAACTGGCTGTAGTGGTCGTGTGGATGGCTGCAGTGGTCGTGTGGCTAGCTGCAGTGGTCGTGTGACTGGCTACAGTGGTCGTGTGACTGGCTGCAGTTGTCATGTGGCTGGCTGCAGTGGTCGTGTGGATGGCTGCAGTGGTCGTGTGACTGGCTACAGTGGTCATGTCGATGGCTGCAGTGGTCGTGTGACTGGCTGCAGTGGTCTTGTGACTGGCTGCAATGGTCGTGTGACTGGCTGCAGTGGTCGTGTGACTGGCTGCAGTGGTCATGTGGATGGCTGCCGTGGTCGTGTGACTGGCTACAGTGGTCGTGTGACTGGCTGCAGTTGTCATGTGGCTGGCTGCAGTGGTCGTGTGGATGGCTGCAGTGGTCGTGTGACTGGCTGCAGTGGTCATGTGGATGGCTGCAGTGGTCGTGTGACTGGCTGCAGTGGTCTTGTGACTGGCTGCAATGGTCGTGTGACTGGCTGCAGAGGTCGTGTGACTGGCTGCAGTGGTCATGTGGATGGCTGCAGTGGTCGTGTGACTGGCTGCAGTGGTCGTGTAACTGGCTGTAGTGGTCGTGTGACTGGCTGCAGTGGTCGTGTGACTGGCTGCAGTAGTCGTGTGACTGGCTGCAGTTGTCATGTGGCTGGCTGCAGTGCTCATGTGACTGGCTGTAGTGGTCGTGTGGATGGCTGCAGTGGTCGTGTGGCTGGCTGCAGTGGTCGTGTGAGTGGCTGCAGTGGTCGTGTGGCTGGCTGCAATGGTCATGTGACTGGCTGTAGTGGTCGTGTGGATGGCTGCAGTGGTCGTGTGGCTGGCTGCAGAGGTCGTGTGACTGGCTGCAGTGGTCATGTGGATGGCTGCAGTGGTCGTGTGGCTGGCTGCAGTGGTCGTGTGACTGGCTGCAGTGGTCGTGTGACTGGCTGCAGTTGTCATGTGGCTGGCTGCAGTGGTCGTGTGGATGGCTGTAGTGGTCGTGTGACTGGCTGCAGTGGTCGTTTGTCAACACGACACATCGTTATTGATGGATGTTGGGTGAACTTAGACCACTGGTGGACCAGAAAATTGTCTCCATGGAAGGATGAAAGGTGTTGGGCATGTTGGGGTTGGGGGTTTTGATGTTTTTTCTTCTTTGAGAAGTTCAAAAAAATGCATAATGAAATAAAAAAATATGTATCACACTTCTCTGAAACTGCCTCTAAAGGAAATTTCCACAAACAAGGCTCCAATTATTCAAAAGTCTGCAAAGTAAAGTCTTCAGGAACAAAAACTCTTCAAACCTTCTTCAGGAGTTGGTTCCAGAACTGGTTTTCCGTTTTAAAACTCATTGGGTTTGTCTCAAAAAACCCTCCTTGTTAACATAGCCTAATGTCGGCATCACACGGTACGATATATCGGGCGATATCTCATCGGGGTCACATTGTTAGTGACGCACATCCGGCCTCGTTTGATATATCGTAGCGTGTGACACCTCCGAACGACTATCAACGAGCAAAAATACTCACCTTATCGTTGCTCGTTGACACGTTGTTCATTTTCAAAATGTCGTTCCTCCTTCTGTGCTCCGGTTGTTCGTTGTTCCCGTGGCAGCACACATTGCTCCGTGTGACACCCCGGGAACGATGAACAGCAGCTTACCTGCGTCCCGCGGCTCCCGCCGGCAATGCGGAAGGAAGCAGGTGGGCGGGATGTTACGTCCCGCTCATCTCTGCCCCTCCGCTTCTATTGGCCGGCTGCCGTGTGACGTTGCTGTGCTCCCCATTCAGGAAGTGGATGTTCGCCACCCACAGCGAGGTCGTCCGGGAGGTAAGTGCGTGTGACGGGGGATTAACAACTTTGTGCGCCACGGGCAACTAATTGCCCGTGACGCACAAATGACGGGGGCGGGTACGACCACTCGTGAGATCGCACGATAGATCGTCCCGTGTGACGCCGGCATAAGGCTAGGTTTTTTGGGGCGTTGTTGAGCAAAAATTAAGCAGAAGCTATACAAAATTCTCCAATATCCTCCTCCAAAATTCAAAACTTCTTAAAAACATTGATTTTCTGCGTTTTTGCCGTCATCGTGTTTGTCTGGCTCTCTGATCTCCACCAATTAGTGTGATGCTATAAAGGAATGTGCGCAATGAGTTTTTTTGAGGCGGTCAGAAACTTGGAGTTTTTTAGTAGAAACCTCTTCACGAGGGTCTTTAGTCTTTTTTGGGGAAGAAAAGCTTTTAATTCCTTGAAGAAAATTTCAAGAGTTTTTCATGCATTTTTGGAGAGTATTTTTTTTCCTAAAAGAGCAATTTCCATCAAGAAGATGCTTAAAAAAAAGATTTTTTCACCAGGCATTTTTCCAAAGAATGTCGTTCAAAAGACTGAACATATGACCTGCAGACAGGATTTACAATAGAAATGAATAGAAAAGGTCGTTCCAATGGTTTTTGAGCAATTTTTCAGGCATATTTTTCTCCTAAAGACCCAAAATGCGCAAACCCTTGGGGTATCTGCTCACTAGGGGTTTTTTTAGGAGTTTTAGAGGAGAAACTGCCACGACTATCTCTCTACATGAGACTAGTGACAGATTCAGGGCTAGAGAGTCATTTTCATGCAAAGCCCTCAATATTAAATGTAGTTCTTTGTTTTGGGTGTAATGGGTTAATGTCAGTTTTTTCTTGCCAGCTGCCCTCTCATTACTTGTTCAGGTGCTTTCGGTTTGGGACCACTTCCAGTCCCTATAAATACTCTCTTCTCCCTGTAGAGGGTGCCGGTTATACTGAATTCTCAGTCTGAGACTCGGCCTGGAGGTGGAAGGAGCTGTTGGAACCCTTTCTGTCTGCTGTGGTGTAGGCTGCAGTCCTGGTGCCTGACTGCAGTCAAGATGTTGGAGTTTATCCTTTGTTGATTCCCCTGTTTGTCTTCCTTCTCTTGTGTGTTGTTTTAGTGCAGCGGTTTGACTAGTGATTCTTACTTATCCACTCACTAGCCAGGACTAATGTAGGGTCACATAGAGCTTCAGGTTCCTGCTTGGCGCCAAAGAGCTGTTGGAACCCTTTCTGTCTGTTGTGGTGTAGGCTGCAGTCCTGGTACCTGACTGCAGCCAAGATGTTGGAGTTTATCCTTTGTTGATTCCCCTGTTTGTCTTCCTTCCCTTGTGTGTTGTTTTAGTGCAGTGGTGGGACTAATCATTCTTACTTGTCCACTCACTAGCCAAGACTAATGTAGAGTCACTCAGAGCTTCGGGTTCTTGCTTGGCGGCAAGGAGCTGTTGGAACCCTTTCTCTCTGTTGTGGTGTAGGCTGCAGTCCTGGTGCCTGACTGCAGCCAAGATGTTGGAGTTTATGCTTTGTTGATTCCCCTGTTTGTCTTCCTTCCCTTGTGTGTTGTTTTAGTGCAGTGGTGGGACTAATCATTCTTACTTGTCCACTCACTAGCCAAGACTAATGTAGAGTCACTCAGGGCTTCAGGTTCCTGCTTGGCGGCAAGGAGCTGTTGGAACCCTTTCTCTCTGTTGTGGTGTAAGCTGCAGTACTGGTACCTTGACTGCAGCCAAGATGTTGGAGTTTATGCTTTGTTGATTCCCCTGTTTGTCTTCCTTCCCTTGTGTGTTGTTTTAGTGCAGTGGTGGGACTAATCATTCTTACTTGTCCACTCACTAGCCAAGACTAATGTAGAGTCACTCAGGGCTTCAGGTTCCTGCTTGGCGGCAAGGAGCTGTTGGAACCCTTTCTGTCTGTTGTGGTGTAAGCTGCAGTACTGGTACCTTGACTGCAGCCTAGATGTTGTAGTTTATCCTTTGTTGATTCCCCTGTTTGTCTTCCTTCCCTTGTATGTTGTTTTAGTGCAGCGGTGGGACTAGTGAACCTTACCTGTCCAATCACTAGCCAGCACTACTGTAGGATCACTCAGGGCTTCAGGTTCCTGCTCGGCGACAGGTGAGGAACCTGTATAGGGAATGACTAGATGTGCAAGGTACCGTTGCAGGTTAGTGGAGGTGTCAATCTTCCCTCTCACTAGCACTAGGGACCACCATTGATAAGGTGCCCCCCGGTGTATGCCTGGTTTGTCATGGTGAAACCCATGTTTGTCGTGTGTTCTGCAACCCATGCCGGACCTTTCCCAGGTCTGTGCGTGACAGAAACTGAGCGGAAACTCTCCAAATCATCCTCCAAATCTCAAAAGTCAGAGTTCGCGCTCATGCACATGGCCTCAAATGGTAAACTTCAGCAAAAATCAACATAAAGCATCAGTCTTTATTGTGGCAAAAATCAGGACACCCCCTGCAATGTGTGAATACTTCCCATATTACTGGTTTTATATACCAGTCTGATGAACAGTTAATAGTGGGAAGTGACTGTAGGTTGTGTATTTGCTGCATCATTTTCTGATGAGAAAGGAGAGAGGTCACAATGTGCTATGTATAGTTTACCGTAAACTCCGGAATCAATTCTTCTCGTGAGTCAAGTAACATTGTAGGCTGCAAAATCCCGACAGATAACGATGACGACTTCTGCAGATAAGAATATATTATGTTTACATAGAATTTTTCTATGACTCAGAAGATATGACTTTCAGCTCAATCCAAACTGATTGATTTCTCCCACAATATCAGTGACCTGAATTTATAAGCGGCACATAATGCAAACTTCAGGCTCTTTTCACCTGCCAATACCTTCCATTGTTCTGCTTGGTGGATCTCAATGTTTTGGGGTTTTTTTTCATGATCCCTCCTCAACAACATTCTGAAAATGTCTAAAACTGCCCATATTCTTAGGCACAGATAGTGCTGTCTACTTGTCTCTTCCTGTGAATGATGTCAGGACTGAAAGTGCTGTTTTTATATCTCTTCTTATAAATTAATTAGACACAGATAGTGCTGTCTACTTGTCTCTCCCTGTGAATGATGTCAAAACTGATAGTGCTGTCTTTATATCTCTTCTTATAAATGAATTAGGCAGAGATAGTGCTGTCTACTTGTCTCTCCTGTGAATGATGTTATAAATTATAGTGCTGTCTTTATAGCTCAAATGAAAAGATACTTAGGCACAGATAGTGTTGTCTACTTGTATCTCGCTGTGAATGATGTCAAAATTGATCATGCTATCTTTATATCTAATAAATTACTTAAGACCCTGTCACACACAGAGATAAATCTGTGGCAGATCTGTGGTAGATCTGTGGTTGCAGTGAAATTGTGGACAATCAGTGCCAGGTTTGTGGCTGTGTACAAATGGAACAATATGTCGATGATTTCACTGCAACCACAGATCTGCCAAAGATTTATTTCTGTGTGTGACAGAGCCTTTAGGCACAGATAGGGCTGTCTGCTTGTCTCTTCCTGTGAATGATGTCAGAACGGATAGTGCTCTCTTTATATCACTTCTAATAAATTACTTAGGTACAGATAGTGTTGTCTACTTGTCTCTCCCTATGAATAATGTCAAAACTGATAGTGCTGTCTTTATATATTTTCTCATAAATAACTAGGCACAGACAATACTGTGAACTTGTCTCTCCCTGTGAATGATGTCAGAACGGATAGTGCTGTCTTTATATCCCTTCTTATAAACTATTTAGGCAGAGATATTGCTGCCCACTTGTCTTTCCGTGTGAATGATGTCAGAACTGATAGTGCTGTCTTTATATCTCTTCCAATAAATTACTTAGGCACATATAGTGCCGTCTACTTGTTTCTCCCTGAAAATTATGTCAAAACTGATAGTGCTGTCTTAATATCTCATCTTATAAATTACTTAGGCAGCAATATTGCTGCCTACTTGTCTTTCCATGTGAATAATGTCAGAACCGATATTGCTGTCTTTATATCTAATAAATTACTTAGGCACACATAATGGTGTCTACTTTTCTCTCCCTGTAAATGATGTCAAAACTGATATAGCTTTACGAGTTATAAATTAGTTAGTGTAACGCCTGCCTGGATCCACAGACTCAGATGGGCTGTAAAGGGGAGACTAGAGGGAAGCCATTCACCAAGCAGGACCCCCAGAACCCTGAAACCCTTTAACCCCTATACAGGGATTTGGAATTACACAGGTCCCTGGAGATCACTACCTGTGGAAGGCTGCAGTCCGATGAGAGTAGTCAGGCAGGGTCAAACCAGGAATTGTGGAACAGGGACAGAATCGGCAGGCAATGACGTAGTCAGCAAACGTAGCAGAGGTCAAATCCGGATCGGGCAGCGAGGTACAAAAACAGTTGGCAGAAGGGTAGTCAGGAAACACGCAGAAGTCAGCACACAGGAATCACCAAACAGAATAGGGTATAACAGGAGCAAGAAAATCAGAACTATCTCTGGCAGTGGTCATGTGACAGGAGGGGGAATAAGAAGGGTGTGGTGTCTTCCCATTGGCTGTAGCTGAACGCTGGCAACTTCAGCTGGAAGACACACGCCACCCACAGTCAGCCAGTGGTACTGCAGATCCCAAGCTAACCCAGCCCAGTGGATGATCGGAGCCTGCGCCCACTGGTGCCGCTGGCATCGACTCCTCTACCATCACCAGCACCACCCACGGCAGGAACACGGCGTCGCCTGGCGATCAGAGCAGAAGTCGCTGGAGCAGACTCCGGCGGTGACGTAACAGTTAGGCACAGATAGTGCTGTCTACTTGTTTCTCCCTGTGAATTATGTCAAAACTGATAGTGCTGTCTTTATATCTCTTCTTATAAATTACTTAGGTACAGATAGTGCAGTCTAGTTGTCTCTCCAAGTGAATAATGTAAAATCTGATAGTGCTGTCTTGATATATTTTCTTTTAAATTACTTAGGCACATATTGTGCTGTCTACTTGTCTTTCCCTGTGAATGAGGTGAATGAACCGATAGTGCTGTCTTTATATCTATCTATCTATCTATCTATCTATATATCTATATATATATATATATATATATATATATATATATATATATATATAAAACTAATAAATTACTTAGGCACACATAGTGCTGTCTACTTTTCATTCCCTGTGAAAGATGTCAAAACTGATAGTGATGTACGTATTATATATCTTCTTATAAATTTGTTAGGCACAGATTGTGCTGTCTACTTGTCTCTCCCTGTGAATGAGGTGAATAATGTTAGAACTGATAGTGCTGTCTTTATATCTCTTCTTATAAATTAATTAGGCACAGATAGTGCTGTCTACTTGTCTCTCCCTGTGAATGATGTCAGAACTGATAGTGCTGTCTTTCTATCTCTTCTTATAAATTACTTGGCCACAGATAGTGCTGTCTACTTGTCTCTCCCTGTGAATGATGTCAGAACTTATAGTGGTGTGGTGTCTTTCCATCTCTTCTCATAAACTACTTGGCCACAGATAGTGCTGTCTATTTGTCTCTCCCTGAGAATGATGTAGGCACAGATAGTTCTGTGTACTTGTCTCTCTATTTAAATGATAGTGGCACTGATGCAAGTGCTGGGACATAAATAATAAAAAAATAACAGTAAAAATAATTTATGTACAATGCTGTATCTATGATTTTTTTATTTTCCATGGTGTTTTTAGGTTTTCATATTTCATTATTTAGAAAACGCAGTATATCTTTTGATTTGTAGTAAATCTAGATGTTTTTAGCCTCATCTGATCTACAGATAGTGCTGTCTACTTGTTTCTCACTGAAAATTATGTCAAAACTGATAGTGCTGTCTTAATATCTCTTCTTATAAATTACTTAGGCACAGATAGTGCTGTCTACTTTACTCTCCCTGGGAATGATGTCAGAACCGATATTGCTGTATTTATATCTAATATATTACTTAGGCACACACAGTGCTGTCTACTTTTATCTCCCTGTGAATGATGTCAAAACTGATAGTGTTGTACGAGTTATAAATTAGTTAGGCACAGATAGTGCTGTCTACTTGTCTCTCCCTGTGAATGATGTAGGCACAGAAAGTTCTGTGTACTTGTCTCTCTATTTAAATTATAGTGGCACTGATGCAAGTGCTGAGACATAATAAAAAAATAACAGTAAAAATAATTTAGTGCTGACATTCTATCTATTCTTATAAATTACTTGGCCACAGATAGTGCTGTGTATTTGTCTCTCCCTGAGAATGATGTTGGCACAGATAGTTCTGTGTACTTGTCTCTCTAAATAATAGTGGCACTGATGCAAGTGCTGGGACATAAATAATAAAAAATAACAGTAAAAATAATTTAGTGCTGTCTTTCTATCTCTTCTTATAAATTACTTGGCCACAGATAGTGCTGTGTATTTGTCTCTCCCTGAGAATGATGTAGGCACAGATAGTGCTGTGTATTTGTCTCTCCCTGAGAATGATGTAGGCACAGATAGTTCTGTGTACTTGTCTCTCTATTTAAATGATAGTGGCACTGATGTAAGTGCTGAGACATAATAAAAAAATAACAGTAAAAAAAATTTAGTGCTGACATTCTATCTCTTCTTATAAATTACTTGGCCACAGATAGTGCTGTGTATTTGTCTCTCCCTGAGAATGATCTAGGCACAGATAGTTCTGTGTACTTGTCTCTCTATTTAAATGATAGTGGTGCTGATACAAGTGCTGAGACATAAATAATAGAAAAATAACAGTAAAAATAATTTAGTGCTGTCTTTCTATCTCTTCTTATAAATTACTTGGCCACAGATAGTGCTGTGTATTTGTCTCTCCCTGAGAATGATCTAGGCACAGATAGTTCTGTGTACTTGGCTCTCTAAATGATAGTGATGCTGATGCAAGTGCTGAGACATAAATAATAAAATAATAACAGTAAAAATAAATTATGTACAATCCTGTATCTATGTTTTTTTTATTTTCCATGGTGTTTTTAGGTTTTCTTATTTCATTATTTAGAAAATGCAGTATATCTTTTGATTTGTAGTAAATGTAGACGTTATTAGCCTCATCTGATCTACATTTTGACTCATTAGGCTATGCGGTGTATTCACTATAGGAATGTCATTATATATGACACGACCATTACTTCTCGTCACTAATGTACAGTAAATGTGCGTGTGCCCACTCCATCTCTGTATATCTGCCACTTCCGCTCGGGGTTGCTCTCACCATATGCCGCTCTTTCCCTCCTTTCGTATTCCCTCGCTGTCTCTCGTTCACACCCACTCGCTCTCTTTCAGTCTCTCTCTGGGTGTCGTCTGTAATTATGTTAATTTCAGGTCATTTTCGCCCCCACACAGCAAAATGAGAATAATAATAGATGGAAAGAGTACGGGAAAAAGCGATAGAAAGCGGATAAAGGGGGTGGGGACAGGAAAGAGGAAAATATGTGAAAAAAGGAAGGTCAGCAAAAATGAAGGGAGGCAGAGGAAAGTATGTGAGACTGTCCCTCTAGGATAGCGATCAGTGTCACAGCTTATGTATCTGTCATCTGTCACCTCCCCCCAAGCAAGAACATCAAGAAAGGGACACCAGCTGCTCTGTCACGTATATTACTATACGAGCAGTAGCCGAGACTGTGCCAGCCGTCAGCGCTCACACAGAGCGGCACCATGACATGTGCACACGGCGCTGGAACAGCTGATGCCCACATACCGCCTGGTACAGGTACATATCCCCATCCTTATATCCTTTACTCTCACATTAGGCCAACTTTGGTCCAATTTTAGTATATACAGTGCTGTGCAAAAGTTTAAGGCAGGCGTGGAAACATTGCTGCAAAGTAAGAACGCTTTGAGACATAGAAACGTTAATAATTTATCTTTATAAATTAACAAAATTGCAAATTAAATGAACAAAAGAGAAATCCTAATCACATCAATATTTGGTTACCGCTTTTGGGCTTCATCAGTTCCTCTAGGTACACCACATTCACACAGTTTTTGGAGGAATTTGGCAGGCAAACATCTTGGAGAACTGACTCGAAATATTTGGGCATCAACCTTAGGCTTCATCCATTCTTCGATGTACACTACCATCATACAGTTTTTGGAGGAACTTAGCAGGTAAGTTGTTCCAAACATCTTGGAGAACCAACCACAAATATTTGGTGACCGCCATTAGGCTTAATTTATTCTTCCAACTACATCACCTTCACTTAATTTTTGGAGGAACTTCGCAGGTAATTTGTTCTAACCATCTTGGAGAACTGACCCCCAAATATTTGGTGATTGCCCGTAGGCATGATTAGTTCTTCCAACTACACTACCTTCACATATTTTTTGGAAGAACTTGGCAGGTAAGTTTTTCCAACCATCTTGGAGATCTGACCCCCAAATATTTGGTAACCGCCCTTAGGCTTCATCAGCTCTTCTAGGTACACTACCTTCATACAGTATTTGGATTAACACAGCAGGAGATTGTTCCAACATCTTGGAGAACCAACTATAAATATTTGATGACCGCCCTTAGGCTTCATTAGTTCTTCCAACCACGCTACCTTCACATAGTTTTTGAAGGAGCTTAGCAGGTAAGTTGTTCCAGACATCTTGGAGAATTGACCCCAAATATTTGGTGACTGCATATAGGGTTCATCAGTTCTTCTAGGAACACTATCTTCAAACAGTTTTTGGATTAACGCAGCAGGAGATTGTTTGAAACATCTTGGAGAACCAACCACAAATATTTGATGACCTCCCTTAGGCTTCATTAGTTCTTCCAACCATACTACCTTCACATAGTTTTTGGAGGAACTTGGCAGGTAAGTTGTTCCAAACCATCTTGGAGAACCGACTCCAAATATTTGGTGACCACCTTTAGGTCTGATTAGTTCTTCCAACTACACTATCTTCACATAGAGAACTACACTATCTTCACATAGTTTTGGAGAACTAACCCCAAAAATTTGGTTAGCGCCCTAAGGTAAGGCTTCATCAGTTGTTCTAGGTACACCAACTTCACACAGTTTTTGGAGAAACTTGGTAGGCAAGTTGTTCCAAATATCTTAGAGAACCATCTCCAAATATTTAATGCTCAATCTTAGGCTTCATCAGTTCTTCTAGCTACACTCCCTTCATACAGTTTTTGGAGGAACTTGGCAGGTAAGTTGTTCCAAACATCTTGGAGAATTGACCCCAAATATTTGGTAACCGCCCTTAGGCTTTATTAGTTCTTCCAATTACACTACCTTCACATAGTTTTTGGAAGAACTTAGCAAGTAATTTGTTCCCAACCATCTTGGAGAACTGACCCCAAATATTTGGTGGTTAGGCTTCTCCAGTTCTTCTAGTTACACTACCTTCATACTGTTTTTGAAGGAACTTGGCTGGTAAGTTGTTCCAAACATTTGGAGAACTGACCCCAAATATTTGGTGATCAGTCTTAGGCTTCATCATCAGTTCTTCTAGGTACACTACCTTCATACCATTTTTGAACGAACTTTGCAGGCACGTTGTTCTAAACTATCTTGGAGAACTGACTGCAAATATTTCATGATCAACCTTAGGCTTCATCAGTTCTTCTAGGTACACTACCTTCATACAGTTTTTCAAGGAACTTAGCAGGAAAGTGGTTCCAAACATCTTGGAGAACTGACCCCAAATATTTGGTAACCGCCTTTAGGCGTCATTAGTTCTTCCAACTACGCTACCTTCACAGAATTTTTGGAGGAACTTAGCAGGTAAGTTGTTCCAAACCTCTAGGAGAAATGAGCCCAAATATCTGATGACCGCCTTTGGGCTTCATTACTTCTACATACACTACCTTCGCACAGTTTTTGAAGGAACTTGGCAGGCAAGTTGTTCCAAACATCTTGGAGAACTGACCCCAAATATTTTATGACCGCCCTAAAGCGGGCTTTACACGCTGCGACATCACTAGCCGATGCTAGCGATGGTGAGCGTGATAGCTCCCGCCCCTATCGTTATGCCGATATGTGAAGATCGCTGCCATAGCGAACATTATCGCTACGGCAGCGTCACACGTCCTTACCTGCTCGGCGACGTCGCTGTGACCGGCGAACCACCTCCTTTTTAAGGGGGCGGTTCGTTCGGCGTCACAGCAACGTCACTAAGCGGCCACCTTCTTCCTTCCTCATTGTTGGCGTGTGGCAGGTAAGGAGAGGTTCCTCGTTCCTGCGGCGTCACATGTAGCGATGTGTGCTGCCGCAGGAACGAGGAACAACATCGCCCAAGCGACAGCAGCGATAATTGAGAGAGGACCCCCATGTCAACGAGGAGCGATTTTGGACGTTTTTGCAACGATCCAAAATCGCTCCTAGGAGTCACACACAACGAGATTGCTACAGCGGCCGGATGTGCGTCACAAAATCTGTGACCCCAACGAGATCGCTGTAGTGATCTTGTAGCGTGTAAAGCCACCCTTAGGCTTCATCACTTCTTCTAGGATCACTACCATCTCACACACTCTTTTAAGGAACTCAGCAGGAGATAGTTCCAAACATCTTAGAGAACTGACCACAGATCTTCTGGGTACGAGGCTTGTGCAGATCCTTCTGTCACTTCATGTAGTTTCAAACAGATTGGAAGATGTGAGATCAGGGCTCTATGGGGTCACAAGAGTTTATCTATGAAGAGGCTGTTGGAATTTAGTAAGATTCAAGTAGAATGCAATTCAATTACATTCTAATTTACTAAATCATCTCTTGTCATTCTCTGTGTACTTATGTAATGGGATCAACAATTCAGACTGCATCATTAATGTAGAAATGGATTTGAATACTGTTTCAGCAATTGCCCACAAGGGGGCAGTGTCAGACTGTGCAATCACAAACACAGAGCTGGGAAATCCCCTACTGCAGCTTATGTGTGAAAACCAGGAAGAAAAAAAAAGTGCGGGAAGGTTGTTCAGCTCCAGAGTTCAGCCAGAGGAGAGCTGCGTGTGGTCTCCCTGAACAGAGGGCTCTTTTGCCACCGGAGTCTTGGAGAAATCACCCTGTGGAAGTGGTTTCTGCCATTCCCGGTCTGCAGGACTTTGTTTTCCCCAAGGATCTAACCGGACTGCAGAGCATCGCAACCAGAGTGTAAGTGCAGGCGCTGTGACCTCCATTCTTCTGCTCGGCGTGCCCCGGGACTAACAGACTGATTAGAATCCGTTACCAGCGGGGGAAGATCAAAGGAAAAGACCGAGGAGCTGCATCCCTTCAGCGCTGCACCGGGACCCATCATCGTGAGACTCCAGGCCTGCGACGTGGGAGCGGCATCTTCTTCCGGGATAGACTGGTACGTGATTGTAGGGAAAGTTAGGGAAAGTTGCCGCCATTTCTTTGTTGTTGTTTTTCCTTTCTTCTTGCTGCGTACCCGGAAGGAGTGAAAATCCAGGGACTCCACTATACTCATGTGCGCAGATAGTTCGGTTGATTGTATTATAAATATGTTTCCTAGTAAAGAAATGTTACTACCGGTAAAATCTGAGTATGGGGATTTTGTTGCAATAGAGCATACACACACACCCGCGGCCCTACCACCGGTCGCTTCATATGGCGTAGTCGGCAGGATGTGTGACCAACAAAATCATCCCCCGGTAGTAACTTATAACCGGACAGCTCCCCCGCCGTCTATTGTCAATCAGGTGAGGAAGTTTGACGGACGGAACTATCCTGTAACTGAATGGACTGAACAACTTAAGATAGTGGGGGAAATGTATAACACTGATCCTAAGACCTTAGCAGAAATGGCCATGCTAACATTAGAAGGGGAAGCGTGGACGACAGTCAGGCTGGAGACGGTTAGGGGCCAGCGTACGTTGGATGACTTGGTGCGGGTGCTGGAGAACACCTATGGGCCGACCACATATGCGGGAACATTGCGCTATATGTTCTTCCGGCGTACTCAACTCGAGTCGGAGGACATTCCTCAATATGCCAATGCCCTTCAAGTGCTACTAGAACAAGTCGGTAGAAACGAAGAACAGATAGCTAGTATGGGTACCCGTGACCTGGTGTTGAGAGATCAGTTCGTGACCGGATTGAGAGACCCGTACCTTAACCGCTCATTGCAAGATCTACTCCGAATAAATCCGGCCTTTACGTTCGCTGAGGCCAAACAAGAAGCTATAGAACGTTCAAGGGGACCTGTCGTGGAGACACAGACATATACCGCGGCTTGCAGGTCCATATCTGGTATCGGGACTCCGAACAGCAACACGGAAGAACTGAAACAGATGGTGGCAGAGTTGCAGAAACAGGTGTTACAGCTCACCTTAGACCAACAGGCGGGCCGGCAAGCGAGACAACAACCCAGCCGGCCTATGGGAAGATGCTGGACATGCGGCGATCCCCGCCATAGAGCCAACCGTTGCCCCCAGAACTTTCAAGCTCCTCCACAGTCCGCTCTACCTGAACCAGCAAGTCATGTCCCACAACAGTGGCCGCCTTTAAACTAGACGCCCCTGCCAAAGAGGCTCACTCGGCAGGGGATGCCAAAGAGAGGGGTGTAGGAAAACAGAGCCAGCCACGGAACAAACTTGCATCAAATAGCCCCACCCTGGAAGTATTACTGGAAGGGATCGCCGTACAAGGGTTAATGGATACTGGGTCTCAGGTATCCACCATCTCCGAGCAGTTCTACGAAGAATGTCTAAAGCCGCGGGTTGCCTATGACCCTGATACCGCCATCAAGATCAAAGCAGCCAATAATCTACCCATTCCGGTGACGGGAGTTGCCTGGATGAACACCGAAATCTGTGGCCAAGATCTCGGGAAGAGAGGGATAATCGTGGTCAGGGAAGGCTTTGGATCAGAAACGCCCATGATTATTGGGATGAACATCTTGAAAGACCTGAATCTGGTGTTGTTTACCAAGAAGGGGCCCAAGTACTGGCAAGAAGTGACTGCACATAGGGCCACCCGCCGTGCCTTTCAGCGAGTGGTCCGGACCTGCAACCTCCAGCGAATGACAGAAGAACAACTGCCGCTGGCCACGGTCACCGTACCCCGCCATACTAGGATCACCTTACCAGCTGGGAAAGAGACAGTTATCTCACTACCCCTTAGCACCATGAGACAGCTTGAAGGCGTGGAGGTGCTGATTGAGCCGCGCTCCCCGAAGGAAGGGAAGCTGAATCCACTAGTCGCTCGAACTCTAGCAGTAGTGAGAAAGGGAAGAATTCCTGTCAGGCTGGGCAACACGGCTAACGTGAGCGTTGACCTAGAAGCAGGGACACAGCTCGCCCGAGTCTACGCTCTAACCGAAGAGGTGAACCCTATGAGCCCCCTCCAGTTTGTACCGTCTACAGAGGGAGATTGGACAGTGACGGTCTCTGCCATGGCCGCTGTCGCGGGTGACACCAACGCGGGGCGAGAACTACGAGAGAAGTGTCAGTTGGACGTATCCCAATACTCCAAACGGGAGGTGTCCCAGGTGGAAGAGCTACTTCAAGAGCATCAGGCGTCCTTTGCCCGGCATGACACCGACTTTGGGTGCACCACCAGTATCAAGCACGAAATCCCCACCGGTGACACTGCTCCTATCCGTGAAAGGTACCGCCAAATTCCTCCCCAGCAATACCAAGAAGTGAAAAATCTCCTGAATTCCATGTTACACGCGGGAGTGGTACGAGAAAGCCAGAGCCCCTGGGCGGCACCGGTAGTGTTAGTCAAGAAGAAGGACGGATCCCTGAGATTCTGTGTGGACTACCGCCGTTTGAATGCTTGCACCATCCGGGACTCGTACCCTTTGCCAAGGATCGAAGAATCCCTGACAGCCCTGAAGAAAGCCAAATACTTCTCTTCGTTGGATCTGGCCAGCGGATATTGGCAGGTACCTATGCATGAGAAAGATAGAGAGAAGACTGCTTTCATCTTACCCATGGGCCTGTACGAGTTCGACCGGATGCCCTTTGGTCTGAACAACGCGCCGGGGACTTTCCAGCGGCTGATGGAGCGCTGCTTGGGAGACTTCAACTTCGACTTCACCCTCATCTACCTGGACGACATTGTAGTCTATTCGGCCACATTTGAAGAACACCTGCAGCAGCTGGGCCGTGTGTTCAGTAGGTTGAGAGAACATGGCCTGAAGTTGAAACCCAGCAAGTGCCGTCTTCTGCAGCCCGAGATCAATTACCTGGGCCACCGGATCTCAGCTGAAGGTGTCCAGCCATCTTTAGAGAAGATAGCCGCCGTACGGGATTGGCCGCAGCCCACAAACGTAAAGGAGGTCAGGGCTTTCCTGGGGTTGGCCGGCTACTACCGCCGGTTCGTCAAAAACTTCGCCCGACTTGCTGCACCCTTGCATGACCTGCTTCGAGGGACCACCAACAGCCCCAGAGGACGACCCATCAGCTGGGGACCCAGCCAGGAAGAGTCCTTCCAAGCCCTAAAGGGTGTCTTAACGTCTCCCCCCATCCTGGCATATGCGGACTACAACTTGCCCTTTCAACTACACACCGATGCCAGTCTACAGGGTCTAGGGGCAGTACTCTCACAGGTACAAGAAGGCAAGGAACGGGTCATAGCCTATGCCAGTCGGTCCCTACATGAGGGCGAGAAGAACCCCACCAATTATAGCTCGTTCCGGCTGGAACTGTTGGCCCTAACGTGGGCTATGGCGGAGAAATTTGCAGGGTACCTCACGGGGACCGAAGTACTAGTCCTGACCGATAACAACCCGTTGGCCCACTTAGAAAATGCGAAGCTCGGAGTCATGGAGCAGCGTTGGATGGCTCGGCTCTCCAAGTTCAATTACAAGATCAAATATAGGGCTGGAGCTGAGAATCAAAATGCGGACAGCCTGTCTAGAGTGTCATACCCCTTACTCAACCGAGACCGGGATGAAGAATTAGAAGGGGACGAGACGCCTGACTTTGCAAAGCTCGCCCAACAGATGGTGGATTACCGCCAGTTCGTTGTGGGCGAAGCTGGAACTCCAGAGGGAGTCGCCTTGCCACCCCAGGAGTGGTGCAGGATCCAGGACCAGAACCCTGAATGGGCTCTACTCAAACAATGGGTGAAGCGGCAGCAGAAGCCTCCCACCGATATACGGGCACGACTGTCTACCGGGACCTTGACCCTGCTCAGTCAGTGGGACCGGCTGATTCTGAGAGAAGGAGTGCTATACCAGAAGGTTCTCTTGTCGCACATGCTGGAGGAATGCACACAAGTTGTGGTGCCTGATCAATTGGCCCGTGAGATGGTGGCCCAAGCCCACAAAAGGAATGGACACTTCGGAATAGACAAGACCTTTCGGTGGATTCAACAGTCCATCTATTGTCCGGGGCTCCGCAAGCTGGTTGAAGACGTCTGCCAGACCTGTCGCACCTGCGAACTACACAAGTCCCCTGAGCAGCGTGCACCTGTTCAGACAATTAAAACATCCAGGCCCCTTGAGCTGTTGATGGTGGACTATCTGCTGATTGGGACGGCGAGCAGTGGCTATCAGTACTGTCTAGTCATGGTGGATCACTTCACAAAATTCGCTGTCGCTGTCACTACCAAAGACCAGACGGCTGAATCGGCTGCTCGGGCCATCTGTCGACAGTTCATCCACGTCTACGGGTGCCCGGAGAGGTTGCACTCCGACCAGGGGGCTTGTTTCGAAGGCCGAGTCATCGAAGAGCTGCATCGGATGTATGGGATCCAGAAGTCGAGGACCACTTTTTACCACCCACAAGGGAACGGTGCATGTGAACGCTTCAACCGGACCCTACTCCAGCTGATCCGCACCTTGGCCGATGATAAGAAAGACCAATGGCCCCAATTCCTTCCTGATCTAGTATGGGCCTACAACAACCAGGTCCACTCTGTGACTGGCTACACCCCACACACCCTTCTCTTTGGCCGCCCCGGAAAAGGGGTCCATGACCTGAACCTATTCCGCCCTGGAGATGATGTCTGCCATAACTACCCCTCCTGGCTAAATGCTCACCGACAGAAGATGGAGACTGTACACCGGCTGGTGAGCCAACAAATCCGGGGCCAGATACATGCTGTCAGGGCCAGGTGGACGGGCAGACCCAGGAGGTGGATCCACTGGGCCGAACTCCTAGATGGTGGTAAGGGGTCCGGTAGCTGGAGCACTATAGGCAGCAGAACAGTCCGTGCACAGGAGTATAACGGAGAAGTCCCTGGGACTACGGAGTCACTGGTGGTAGTCCGGGTGACGCAGCTCAGGTTCGGAAGCCGAGAAGATGTCAGGCGGGGTCCGGAACCTTTGGAGCGAGATGACAGGTCACCGCAGGGATCCGAGATGGTACGGACTGTCAGGATGGCAGATGGACTGCGTTCGGGGTTCGGGATTCGGTCTGGACCGGATGGCGAGGCAGGCACGGCTCTACAAGAGAGATAGGTGAGTATATACACATATACACCAGGAGACCTGACTCCTAGCTTAAGAAACACGAAGATCAGGCCCCGCCCCCTTGGACATAAACCCCCTTTATACCCTGTACCTGTTTTGCATCATTTCCTGTTAATGGACGCTGGCCCTTTAAGAAAGGGTCAATGACCGCGCGCGCGCCCTAATGCGCATGCGCGCTGCCCGAGTGCCAGAAGCCAGAGCAGGAAGCTGCGAGGAGGAAGCAGCAGGGCCAGGATGGGGCTGTGAAGCCGACGGACGCCGGGTGCGGGGACCAGGACGCTGGGGACGCACTGGCAAGGGGTGCTGGAGAGCGGGGAGCGTGACAGGTGAGCCGGGGGGCAGCACAGGGGACCCGGGGAGCGTGACAGTACCCCCCCCCCACACCCCCCTCCCCGCAACCGGGACAGGAAGGCACGGATCAGCGGAGTACCCACATTCTCCCGGGGCTCCCAGGACCTATCCTCAGGACCATACCCTGCCCAGTCCACCAGGAAGAACTGTCGACCCCGTACGGTCTTCATGGCCACGATATCCCTTACCGCATAGATGTCGTCATCGGCAATAGGTGGAGGAGCCGAACTGGCAGCAGCGGAGAAGGGACCCAGGACAACCGGCTTGAGCAGGGAGACGTGGAATGAGTTGGGTATCCTCATCGTGGCCGGGAGCTGTAGCTTGTAGGAGACCTCATTGATCTTGTTGAGGACTTTAAACGGCCCGATGTAGCGAGGACCCAGCTTGTAGGATGGTATCTTCAATCGGACGTACTTGGATGCAAGCCAGACTAGATCACCAGGAGAGAAACACGGAGGGTCCAGACGTCTCTTGTCTGCGTGTCTTTTCATCCACAGGGAAGCACGCCCAAGGGACGCCTTGACAGAGTCCCAAATGGTTGCAAAGTCACGGGCTACAGTATCAGCAGCAGGGACATCCGAAGAAGGGGATACAGGCAATGGGACGGAGGGCTGAAGTCCGTAAACGACATGGAAGGGAGAGCTGGAGGACGACTCACTGATGTGGTGGTTATGGGAGAATTCAGCCCAAGGAAGAAGCGTGGACCAGTCGTCGTGATGGGCGTTGACATAGTGACGTAAGAAAGAGGTCAATATTTGGTTGACCCTCTCCACTTGGCCATTAGACTGAGGATGGTATGCAGATGAAAAGTCCAGAGTCACTCCCAGATGGTTGCAGAGAGCCCTCCAGAAGCGGGAGGTGAACTGAGTTCCTCTATCGGATACGATGTGAGATGGAAAGCCATGCAAGCGGAAGATGTGATGTATGTAGGCGTCCGCGAGTTCCTGAGCAGAGGGCAATCCAGCCATAGGGACGAAATGGGCCATTTTAGAGAATCGATCCACCACGACCCATATGACTGTGTGTCCGGAGGACAATGGCAAGTCTGTAATAAAGTCCATCGCTATGTGTTGCCACGGAACTGAAGGTATCGGCAGAGGCAGAAGACGGCCATATGGCAGGTGTTTGGGCGTCTTGTTCCTGGCACAAGAGGAGCAGGCAGAGACAAAAGCAGCGACGTCCGTGCGAAGGGATGGCCACCAGTAATGGCGTACAATCGCACCCCATGTTCTCTTCTGACCAGCATGACCGGCTGTTTTCGAGGCATGACCCCAGTGTAACACTTTTTGCCTGTCTGTCTCAGAGACATAGGTCTTCCCGGGCGGTATCTGGGCCAGGGTGACAGGGGCCACCGGAATGATTTTGCTAGGACAGATGATGGGTTGGGTAGTCTCCTCCTCCTGCTCTATGGGCATGAAAGACCTGGACAAGGCATCAGCGCGTACATTCTTGTCCGCGGGTCGGAAATGGAGCTGAAAATCAAACCTGGCAAAGAATAAGGACCACCTGGCTTGCCGTGGGTTCAGTCGCTGAGCAGACCGCAGGTATTCCAGGTTCTTGTGGTCCATGTAAATGATAACGGGGTACACTGCTCCTTCCAGAAGGTAGTGTGGCGCCCTAGGACCTGGTCGCCACAACGGCATTGCCCTCCTGAGGGTTAATGCTGAGCCTGGAGGTAATGGGGAAATCTACTGGCCAGTAAGTTAACATCCACCGCAGTTTCTCCCTCAGGCCAGTAGGGGGAGCTCTGAACCTGAAGTTTCAGGGAGCTTCCTTAAGCCTGACCTGGGGGAGGAGTTAGTTAGTCTGTAGGGAGCAGCAGAAGTGAACAGACACAGAGTGAGCTGTCCTGTGAATCTGGGGCCTAGAGCTGGAGCAGTTTGGCCCAGAGAAGCAGGAGTAGCTGAGAGGCAGCAGAGAGACTCGGACATCGGAGTCTGTGGTTGCCAGGGTATAAAATCCGTCCCTGGTAGCCGAATCCGAAGGGCAGGGGAGCTGCAAGCCCCTGGCCCAGACACATCCAAGGTACAGCTGCAGCATCAGGGCCCGGTGTGGACCCCAGCGGAGAAGCACCAGAGAGGGCCTGCGCAGCCACCTACAGAGGGAAGGGACGTGCCATTGGTCCCAGCAGCGAAGAGGGCCATTGCTGGATTCAGAGAAGCAGGGTCCTATCATCACCAAGAAAGGTACAGGAGTAGGCCTCATACTCAGCTGGCCAGAAAGATCACCCCAAGTACTTCCAGGCCGACCGGATCCCCATCACCACCTGTAACGGTCTCCCAGGACTGGACTGTTCCCAGAGTAAAAGAGGAAAAGGTAAAGAGACTGTTGTTTGTGCCTGGTTCTTTCCTCGCCTGTCGGCCCTGCACCGTGTTAGTCACACAGCACCATAGACTTTCACAAGCACCAACTGTGCCCCGGGCATTGCTCCACCTGTGGGGAGCAGTACTACCATAGCTGCTATATCATCATCCCGGAGGCCTCACACAGCAGCGGCGGCTTAATAGCCGCATGCCACAGGTGGCGTCACGAACACAACCATTAACAAGCAAGCCACATATTCAACTGACACCCACCAGGGCCACGGAGCCGGGCCCAGCCACCACTGACTACCACCGGACTAGTCCGGCCCGGCACCGGGTGTCCCATAGCCCTGGGGTGGGCGAGTCAGTAGCGCCATTCCTCCAGAGCCAGTTTGACTGCCAAGAGCTCTCGGTCACCGATGGTGTAGTTGCGTTCAGGCGCTGAGAAGCTCTTGGAGAAGAATCCGCAAGTCACCATCTTCCCGGAGGAGGATTTCTGCATGAGCACTGCTCCGGCTCCTGAGGAGGAGGCATCCACCTCCAAGGTGAACTGGCGGTTTAACTCCGGACGGTGAAGTACAGGAGAGGAGGCAAATGCCCGCTTCAGCGAGCCAAACGCGGCGTCGGCCGCAGGTGACCAGTCCTTTGGATTAGCCTCTTTCTTGGTCAAAGCGGAGAGAGGAGCAGTCAGAGCCGAGAAGTGAGGGATGAACTGGCGGTAGTAGTTGGCGAATCCCAGGAAACGTTGGATTGCCTTCAGTCCAGAAGGAGGAGGCCAGTTGAGAATGGAGGAGACCTTCTTTGGATCCATCTGCAGTCCGGTATCAGAGATGATGTACCCCAGGAAGGGGAGAGAAGACTGCTCAAAGACACACTTCTCATACTTCGCGTACAGACGATTCTCTCTCAGTCTTTGTAGAACCAGCTGCACGTTCTCTCTGTGGGTCTGGAGGTCCGGAGAGAAGACAAGGATGTCATCCAGATATACTACCACACAGACGTAAAGAAGGTCCCGGAAGACGTCGTTCACCAGTTCTTGAAAGACGGCTGGGGCGTTACACAGGCCGAAGGGCATCACGCAGTATTCATAGTGCCCATCGCGAGTGTTGAACGCGGTCTTCCATTCGTCCCCAGAGCGGATGCGGACCAGATTGTAAGCACCCCGAAGATCCAGCTTGGTGAACACGCGAGCTCCTCTAAGCCGGTCAAACAATTCAGGGATGAGCGGCAGAGGGTACTTGTTTTTTACGGTGATTTGATTCAAACCCCGGTAGTCTATGCATGGGCGTAAGTCGCCCTCTTTCTTCTTGACAAAGAAGAAACCTGCTCCAGCAGGAGAGGAGGATCTCCGGATGAATCCCCTTGCCAGGCTCTCTGTGATGTAAGTAGACATGGCCCTTGTTTCGGCTGGAGACAATGGATATATCCGTCCTCGAGGTGGTGTAGTTCCAGGGAGCAGGTCGATGGCACAATCGTAGGGACGATGTGGCGGAAGTACCTCGGATTCCTTTTTATCAAAGACGTCTGCAAAGGACCAATAGGCCGAGGGCAGCCCCGGTAGGTTCTCTGGAACCGGAGGTCGTCGGATGGGTTGTATGGTCTTCAGGCACTTCTCATGACACGAAGAGCCCCATCGGGTGATTTCGCCAGTGCCCCAGCTGACTGATGGTTCGTGTGTCCGCAACCAGGGAAGTCCCAGCAGGATTTGATGGGACATGTGTGGGAGGACGTAGAGAGTGATGTTCTCGGTGTGCAGGGCACCGATACGCAGTTCCACCGGCTTGGTGATCCAGGAGATGGTGTCAGAGAGGGGTCTCCCATCCACAGAGGCAATCACGAGGGGCTTGTCAAGTGGAGTAACAGGCACCTGGTACTTGTCCACCGTGGCCTGCTGGATGAAATTGCCTGCTGCCCCGGAATCGAGGTATGCCTCAGCCGTGAACCGCGTCTCTCCCGTTGTCACTTGCACAGTCCATGTAACCGGGTCTGAGAGAGTCCCAGCACCTAGGGTGGCCTCTCCTACCAACCCTAGGCTTTGGAGTTTCCCGGCCTGTCAGGACAGGAGCGTAGCAGGTGTGTGTCCTCTCCGCAGTAAAAGCAGAGGCCCTTGGCGAGCCGCTCAGCTCTACGTTGTTCAAACTGCCGCACTCTGTCAATCTGCATGGGCTCGTGGACGGGGACCCCAGCTGTTGATGACTGAAGTACGGAGGGCTTCTGCGGAGGAGAGGAATGCCGTACCGGACGTCTCTCACGGGACACTTCCTTGGATCGCTCCTGAAAGCGGATGTCCACTCGAGTCGCTAGGGTAATCAGGGCATCCAGGGTGGTCGGTACGTCACGACCCGCCAGCTCATCTTTAATTCGCCCCGAGAGTCCTTCCCAGAAGGCGGCGGTTAAGGCCTCGTTGTTCCACCCGAGTTCCGAAGCCAAGGTGCGAAACCGGATTGCGTATTGGCCCACCGTCAGAGTCCCCTGACGCAACCGGAGAAGAGACGAAGCAGACGCGGAGGCGCGTCCGGGCTCATCAAAGGTGCCACGGAATGCCTGCAGGAAGTCCTGGATGTTCGTGGTCACAGGATCCCCCTTCTCCCACAAGGGGTTCATCCACGCCAGTGCCTCACCCTCTAGATGGGACATGATGAAGGCGACCTTGGCTTGATCAGAGGCAAACAAATGCGGCAGCTGCGTGAAATGGAGGGAGCATTGGTTTAAGAATCCCCTGCAGGTCTTGGGGTCTCCGGCGTACCGGGGTGGTGAGGCCAAACGAAGTCCGGAAGTATCTGACGAAGTCGCCACGGGAGCTGAAGCCATGGCTTGACTAGTGGAGGCCCGGGATGCTGAAGTCGTGACTGCCGCTTGTAGCGTGTTCAGGCGGGCGTCCACAGAAGACATAAATTGCAGCATGCGGGTCTGAGTCTCTCGCTGGCGTTGGAGTTCCTCCTGAACGGCTGCTAGTGCTGCAGCGGGATCCATGGCCTGATCTTACTGTCAGGGCCAGGTGGACGGGCAGACCCAGGAGGTGGATCCACTGGGCCGAACTCCTAGATGGTGGTAAGGGGTCCGGTAGCTGGAGCACTATAGGCAGCAGAACAGTCCGTGCACAGGAGTATAACGGAGAAGTCCCTGGGACTACGGAGTCACTGGTGGTAGTCCGGGTGACGCAGCTCAGGTTCGGAAGCCGAGAAGATGTCAGGCGGGGTCCGGAACCTTTGGAGCGAGATGACAGGTCACCGCAGGGATCCGAGATGGTACGGACTGTCAGGATGGCAGATGGACTGCGTTCGGGGTTCGGGATTCGGTCTGGACCGGATGGCGAGGCAGGCACGGCTCTACAAGAGAGATAGGTGAGTATATACACATATACACCAGAAGACCTGACTCCTAGCTTAAGAAACACGAAGATCAGGCCCCGCCCCCTTGGACATAACCCCCCTTTATACCCTGTACCTGTTTTGCATCATTTCCTGTTAATGGACGCTGGCCCTTTAAGAAAGGGTCAATGACCGCGCGCGCGCCCTAATGCGCATGCGCGCTGCCCGAGTGCCAGAAGCCAGAGCAGGAAGCTGCGAGGAGGAAGCAGCAGGGCCAGGATGGGGCTGTGAAGCCGACGGACGCCGGGTGCGGGGACCAGGACGCTGGGGACGCGCTGGCAAGGGGTGCTGGAGAGCGGGGAGCGTGACAGGTGAGCCGGGGGGCAGCACAGGGGACCCGGGGAGCGTGACACATGCTGACCCACTCCCCGTGCAAGAGCAGCCCTTGAAGTTGGGACAGCTAGTCCTGCTCCGTATCAAGAAGCCCCAAGGGAAACTTCGAGCCAAGTGGGAGACTGAGGTCTACCGGGTAATCGAACGCCCCTACCCCAACGGGCATGTATACCGAGTGCGGGGTGAAAACAGTCGCAGCATCCGCACTGTGCACCGAAATATGTTGCGTCCCTGCCGATCCCAGCCTGACTCCCCTACCACAGTACCCGGAGGGGATGACGCTACCAACACGACTGACGTCACGGACGTTTCCCAGCATAGTGATCACATTGACTCTGAGATCGGTGACCCACCTACACAACTCAGTTCTTCCCCCGGAGTGCTGACTGAAGTGGGGCGTAAAGACAGTGACAGGGAGGGGAACAACCGACCCTTGAGACGCACTGACCGCACCACTGCTGGGATCCCGCCCGGGCGGTCTTACAGGGACCAGTATGTATGGCCCACTTCTCAACCAACCCCTGTGACATCTGCAGTCATCGCTGCCTGGGAACCGACGGTAGTTGACAGGGACTGCTAACCTTTAAGTGGGGGGGTATGTAATGGGATCAACAATTCAGACTGCATCATTAATGTAGAAATGGATTTGAATACTGTTTCAGCAATTGCCCACAAGGGGGCAGTGTCAGACTGTGCAATCACAAACACAGAGCTGGGAAATCCCCTACTGCAGCTTATGTGTGAAAACCAGGAAGAAAAAAAAGTGCGGGAAGGTTGTTCAGCTCCAGAGTTCAGCCAGAGGAGAGCTGCGTGTGGTCTCCCTGAACAGAGGGCTCTTTTGCCACCGGAGTCTTGGAGAAATCACCCTGTGGAAGTGGTTTCTGCCATTCCCGGTCTGCAGGACTTTGTTTTCCCCAAGGATCTAACCGGACTGCAGAGCATCGCAACCAGAGTGTAAGTGCAGGGGCTGTGACCTCCCTTCTTCTGCTCGGCGTGCCCCGGGACTAAAAGACTGATTAGAATCCGTTACCAGCGGGGGAAGATCAAAGGAAAAGACCGAGGAGCTGCATCCCTTCAGCGCTGCACCGGGACCCATCATCGTGAGACTCCAGGCCTGCGACGTGGGAGCGGCATCTTCTTCCGGGATAGACTGGTACGTGATTGTAGGGAAAGTTAGGGAAAATTGCCGCCATTTCTTTGTTGTTGTTTTTCCTTTCTTCTTGCTGCGTACCCGGAAGGAGTGAAAATCCAGGGACTCCACTATACTCATTTGCGCAGATAGTTCGGTTGATTGTATTATAAATATGTTTCCTAGTAAAGAAATGTTACTACCGGTAAAATCTGAGTATGGGGATTTTGTTGCAATAGAGCATACACACACACCCGCGGCCCTACCACCGGTCGCTTCACTTACACATAGAAATTAGTTAATCAATTTGCAGGACCAGAATCGATTACCCTGGTCAAGCAGTGACTTTGGTAATCTGTGGCTGCTGGGCAGATGCCCTGAGAGCGGCTTCCAAGTTACCTGCATCCCCAGATCTCCTCTTTTATTAGCTAGCCTGGTGTGATGTTATTTATGTGCCGTAACGCACACATGACGTTGAGTCATGCCGGCTAACCAGAAGAGGAGCTGGGGATACGGGCAAGTCTAAAGCGGGCTTTACACGCTACGATATAGCTAACGATATGTCGTCGGGGTCTCGTCGTAAGTCACGCACATACGGCGGCGTTTGATATATCGTAGCGTGTGACACCTACGAGCGACTGTGAACGAGCAAAAATACTCACCTTATCGTTGCTCGTTGACACGTCGCTCATTTTCTAAAAATCGAACGTCCGGTTGTTCATTGTTCCCGAGGCAGCACACATCGCTCCGTGTGACACCCCGGGAACTGCAGCTTACCTGCGTCCTCCGGCAATGCAGAAGGAAGGAGGTGGGCGGGATGTTACGTTCCGCTCATCTCCGCCCCTCCGTTTCTATTGGCCGGCCGCTGTGGGACGTCGCGGTGACGCCGAACGTCCCTCCCCCTTCAGAAAGTGGATGTTCGCCGCCCACAGCGAGGTCGTTTGGAAGGTAAGTGCGTGTGACGGGGGTTACGACATTGTGCAACACGGGCAACAAATTGTGCCGCACAAACGATGGGGGGGCATGTGCGATCACAAATGCGATTGCACAATAAATTGTAACGTGTAAAGCAGCCTTTAGTCAGGTCTCAGGGCTCCTGAAGACTGGCCACTCAATGCTGACCTGCAATTCTGTTTGCTCATCATTAACTGTTAGTTATTAAAAAGAATGATAGATACATGTAAAAAAAATACAGAAGTAAATTAATACAAATCTGCAGTGGAAATAACCAAAAATGATCCGGTATGAACAATCCTTACCTGTTTAACACCATTGGGTCTTATGTAGGTAAGAAACCTCTTGTAATATAATATGCTTGCAACATGATACGGTTGAAAAAAATATGTCTACTTGAATTCCTGTTAATCAACATCATAATGGTGAGATATACTGCCCATAAATGTCACAATGTGACTGATGGTGTTACACCAGGTACGAGTGGTCTCTTGGTGAGCGGTACAACACAACGGGACCCTCAGTGTAGCAGTATAATGGAAGTCCCTGGCGCTAGGGAAAGGGGAGCAGGGTCACCTCCTATACTCACCTGAGGCTGATCCCTGCACTCCCTGACGTTCGTAGACGGGTCCTTCCCCCTGTGCGCCGTCAACTGCCTAAGCCCTCGGTGGCCCTGAACTCACCCTGACTAGTGAAGGCGAACGTGATGCTAGTCTTACCACTTTAATAAGATAACAGGAAGGCAAAAGAAGCGAGTGGGGAAAGACACAACAAAAATCACTGCTTGGCGTCTTCAACAGGAACTTTGCAGCTACAACAGAAACAACACCACAGCTATGCAGAGACAAGCTCCTTCAACATGGACAGCATAGGTATGAACTATAGCCTGCACAGGCAGGAGTGAGATGTGGATACTTATAGCAACAGGGAAAGGCTGGAGCTGAGGTTACAACTACCTGTTAGATCCCTGCACGATAGAAATGAACCTTAACCCCTTCAGTACCGAATGGAATTAAATATGCTCCAACTCGGTAAACGATGAGCGGGCACTAAGGGTACCATCTCACTAAACGACGTACCAGTGATTACGACCACGATATGACCTGGTCAGGATCGCTGGTACGTCGCTACAGGGTCGCTAGTGAGCTGTCAGTCAGCCAGATCTCACCAGCAACTCCTGTAACGATGCTGCGCTTGGTAACCAGGGTAAATATTTGGTAACTAAGCAAAGCGCTTTGCTTGGTTACCCGATATTTACCCTGGTTACTAGCGCACACCGCTTACAGGCTGCCAGCGCTGACTCCCTATATACGTAGCTAGGGTACACATCGGGTCACTAAGCAAAGCGCTTTGCTTAGTTACCCGATATTTACCCTGGCTACCAGCGTACGCTGCTAACACAGAGTGTGTGCTTGTTGGTCTCCCGCCGTCATACACGCCGATGTGTGCTGCACTGGTACGTCACAAAACCTGTGACTCAGCAGCGATCTCGCTATGTGAGAAGTACCCCTAAAGCCGTTCTGTGGTCAACAATACGCTGTGACCTTCTGATCCCAGACACCCTGAGATCACCTCAAGCTGGGACACACTCGAGACTATACTCGTCCGCAGCAACTTCATGCAGGCTGTTATGCGCAGTATTATATGACGGCTTAGTAGTGGCGGACAGTATATAGAAGATTATTATCTAGAAAAGATTATAAAAGTGCATCACCTCCTCATGGAGGATCAGGTTTTGCCACCTAGGACACAAAACCCAGTAGCAATGGGTATAAGACCCCCCTTGTCCAAAGACTCCATATCAGCCGCATGGTCTACCTGTATGACGTATACAGCATTGCGGCTCAGTGTCAGCACCGAACGTCTCCGATCTGCACTGTGGGAATTGTAGCCTGTACATCAGGAACTGGTGAGATAAGAAGAACAGCCTGGAATAGATTGTTTTCTGAGATGTATCTTAACAATGCGTGTGTGGCGCCAATCCTTTATAAAGATGAGAACTATTCTTGTTATGTTTTACCTAATACTTCTGCAGGATACAGGAATATTTTTTATAAGTTTGTTTTGAAAATGACGTCAGAATATATTAATATTAATATTAATAACGAGAGAATATATTGATGAGCTCAGAATGTATTACAATGAATGATGTCAGAATATATTAATAATATTAATATTAATAACTAGAGAATATATTGATGAGCTCAGAATGTATTACAATGAATGATGTCAGAATCTATATATATAATTGCCTTATTCTGTCTGTCTGTCTGTCTGTCTGTCTTGCTCCAAAATTGTGTCCTTACAGTGACACAAAGCTGATTGGCCGCTGGGCTCGCCATGGCCCCGCCCCCCCACACGGACTTGCCGCTCGCCCAGGCTGCGCCCCCACACGGATTGGCCGGCCGCTCGCCCAGGCTCCGCCCCCCCACAGATTGGCCTCTCGCCTTGGCACCCTGCAGGCATTGGCAACTCGGCCACGCCCCGCCCCCCTCACGTAATGCACGCTAGCTCTGGCCCCGCCCCCCCACGCATTCCCCGAACCGACACGGTCACGGAGCCACGACTCCCAGGTGAGTACTGTACCCCCGGGAGCCCACATCAGCGTACACCGCCAAACCAGCCGACACATACCCTCGCATTGCTGGGGCTGGCCAGCGTATGCTGGTGTGGGCTCCCGTGCGAGCGGGGGACGAGATACGCTGGTAACCATGGTAGCATAGTTACCAGCGCATCAAGGTCCTGCAGCAGCGGAACATACACACGCACACACATAACAACACACACACACACATACACACACACACATCAGATCACACTCACTCTCACACACACCTCACACACACATCACATCGCATCCACACACTCACAACATCCTGGGATATCGCTTGCTTCTCGGCGGCGATACTGTGCTGTGAGCTTCCAGGACCTGCCGGAGGATCACATGGCCAGAAGCATGTGGTATCTCCGGATGTTGTGAGTGTGAGCGCGTATGTGCGATATCGTCAATGTGTGTGTGCGTGAGTGTATGCGATCGGGTGTGTGTGAGTGTATGCGATCGGGTGTGTGTGAGTGTATGCGATCGGGTGTGTGTGGGTGTGTGTGAGTGTATGCGATCGGGTGTGTGTGAGTGTATGCGATCGGGTGTGTGTGTGTGAGTGTATGCGATCGGATCTGTGAGTGTCGGCAGAGGAGCACGGCGTGCTGGAGGAGGCTGGGAGGAGAGAGGCTGATCCTGGGGAAGGCTGGGATGGGGAGGCTGAGAAAAGAGAGGATGATGCTGGGGGAGGCTGAGGCTGGGGTAGGCTGGGAGGAGAGAGGCTGATGCTGGGGACCGAAAAGGCTGATGCTGGGAGGAGAGAGGCTGATGCTGGGGGAGGCTGAGGCTGGAATAGGCTGGGAGGAGAGAGGCTGATGCTGGGAGGAGAGAGGCTGACACTGGGAGGAGAGAGGCTGATGCTGGGGGAGGCTGAGGCTGGGGTAGGCTGGGAGGAGAGAGGCTGATGCTGGGGACCGAAAAGGCTGATGCTGGGAGGAGAGAGGCTGATGCTGGGGGAGGCTGAGGCTGGGGTAGGCTGGGAGGAGAGAGGCTGATGCTGGGAGGAGAGAGGCTGATGCTGGGAGGAGAGAGGCTGATGCTGGGAGGAGAGAGGCTGATGCTGGGGGAGGCTGAGGCTGGGGTAGGCTGGGAGGAGAGAGGCTGATGCTGGGAAGAGAGAGGCTGATGCTGGGAGGAGAGAGGCTGATGCTGGGGGAGGCTGATGCTGGGGGAGGCTGATGCTGGGGACAGAAAAGGCTGATGCTGGGAGGAGAGAGGCTGATGCTGGGAGGAGAGAGGCTGATGCTGGGAGGAGAGAGGCTGATGCTGGGGGAGGCTGAGGCTGGGGTAGGCTGGGAGGAGAGAGGCTGATGCTGGGAGGAGAGAGGCTGATGCTGGGAGGAGAGAGGCTTATGCTAGGGACAGAAAAGGCTGATGCTGGGAGGAGAGAGGCTGATGCTAGGAGGAGAGAGGCTGATGCTGGGGGAGGCTGAGGCTGGGGTAGGCTGGGAGGAGAGAGGCTGATGCTGGGAGGAGAGAGGCTGATGCTGGGAGGAGAGAGGCTGATGCTGCGGGCAGAGAGGCTGATGCTGGGAGGAGAGAAGCTGATGCTGGGGACAGAAAAGGCTGATGCTGGGAGGAGAGAGGCTGATCCTGGGATGAGAGAGGCTGATGCTGGGGACAGAGAGGCTGATGCTGGGGACAGAGAGGCTGATGCTTGGAGGAGAGAGGCTGATGCTGCGGGTAGAGAGGCTGATGCTGGGAGGAGAGAGGCTGATGCTGCGGGTAGAGAGGCTGATGCTGGTGCAGCATGGGAGATGGAGCACGATGGGGGGTGCGCAGCATGGGGGATGGAGCACGTTTGGGAGTGCGCAGCATGGCGCATGGAGCACGTTTGGGAGTGCGCAGCATGGCGGATGGAGCACGTTTGGGAGTGCGCAGCATGGCGGATGGAGCACGTTTGGGAGTGCGCAGCATGGCGGATGGAGCACGTTTGGGAGTGCGCAGCATGGCGGATGGAGCACGTTTGGGAGTGCGCAGCATGGCGGATGGAGCATGTTTGGGAGTGCGCAGCATGGCGGATGGAGCACGTTTGGGAGTGCGCAGCATGGGGGATGCAGCACGATGGGGAGTGCGGAGTATGGCGGATGGAGCACGTTTGGGAGTGCGCAGCATGGCGGATGGACCACGTTTGGGAGTGCGCAGCATGGCGGATGGAGCACGTTTGGGAGTGCGCAGCATGGCGGATGGAGCACGTTTGGGAGTGCGCAGCATGGCGGATGGAGCACGTTTGGGAGTGCGCAGCATGGGAGATGGAGCACGATGTGGGGTGCGCAGCATAGGGGATGGAGCACGATGGGGAGTGCACTGCATGGGGGATGGAGCACGATGGGGAGTGCGCTGCATGGGGGATGGAGCACGATGGGAAGTGCACACCTCCCCCCAACACACACACACACACACACACACACGCGCGCGCACTGCACAACACACCACACACACACTGGGAACCACAAACAACTGCCCTACACAGACACCCACACACACAGACAACGCTGCACACACACAACACCCAACACACAAACACCGCGGCACACACAAATATACGCACCTAGCGCACAACACACACATTGCACAAAACATAGCTACCCCCAAAACACACCACACACACACAAACCGCGCAACACACACACACAACGCTACAGACACACAGCGCTCCACAAACAACGCAACACACGCAACACACATACAACACCGCTCTCACCCCCCGCCACACCCAGACAACACCCAGAACATGTACAGCGCCCTACACAAACACTTGGTAACTACACACAACAACATCTATATATATATATATATATATATATATATATAAATAACAAAAATCATACATGAACTACACAATACGTAAATTCTAGAATACCCGATGCGTAGAATCGGGCCACCTTCTAGTATATTAATAATATTAATATTAATAACGAGAGAATATATTGATGAGCTCAGAATGTATTACAATGAATGATGTCAGAATATATTAATAATATTAACATTAATAACGAGAGAATATATTGATGAGTTCAGAATGTATTACAATGAATGATGTCAGAATATATTAATAATATTAATATTAATAACGAGAGAATATATTGATGAGCTCAGAATGTATTACAATGAATGATGTCAGAATATATTAATAATATTAATATTAATAACGAGAGAATATATTGATGCGCGAAGAATGTATTACAATGAATGATGTCAGAATATATTAATGAGCTCCTAGTATATTAATGAGATCGGAATGTAATAATTAGGTAAGAATGTATAAAACAGTAATGATGTCAGAAGACAAGATATATGAATGATGTTAAAATACTTTCTGAAGTCAAAATATATAAATGAGCTCAGATAACATTAAAAATAATGATGTCAGCATTCATTAATAATGACAGAATATAATAATCAGTTGAGAAAACATTATAAAACTCAGATGTCGCAAAGAGTTTTGCTCAAAACGTGCCGATTTTTATGGCGGCATCAGATGCTGTTCGCACTATAGATTCTGACACTCCACCCTATGGCTTCTCAGGTGTTTCTGGGTTACACAGCCAGGCTCGGGCGTTGACCAGCTGAGTGCTCATTAATGGTCAGACTAGCAACAGTTAACCTCTGCTGGTTACACCTAGGAAAACATGTTATTGGAAACGTATCACATTTGCTCCCCGCCTTTTTAAAATGGTGGAATCTGTCTTCCCATGCCAACTATAGTTTACTGCTGTGTTGGTCTGTGTGCTATTGTGTCCCAGTCTTGCTGGTGATTATATTGCGTGGTGCTTTTAGTTGTTGTGGAGTTCTCCTGTCATCGTGTTGTTTCCTCCCTGCTCTTATTTTCCTCCTTACCTCTTATTTTCTTATACCTTTATGTGAGATAGAGTTTTAGTTTCCCCTGTTTGTCTATGTCTGTTGGTTTTATCACACTTCTGTCCCAGCCCTCCTCTGTGGTAGGGAGGGAGTAAGGGGTATAAGATCAGAGCTACTGTCGCCTCCCCAAAATCCTATAGAATGTAAGCCCGCAAGGGTAGGGCCCTCTTCCCTCTGTACTAGACTGTCTACTGTAACTTGTATATGTATTCTGTATGTAACCTATTCTCATGTACAGCACCATGGAATCAATGGTGCTCTATGAATAAATAATAATAATAATAATAGTCAGGAGCAGGGCCAGGAAGGCGGCTCACACATCCTCACTTTCAGAGGTAACTGAGATAATGGATAGCTAGAGTCCCTTTGGCCTGATGGCCAGTCTAAGCTCCTGTCCTCAGCTTTCTCAATTACATCCGTGACATCAGAATATATAAATTATGACAGAATATATTAATTTGGTCACAATATATGAATGATTTAACAATACGTTAATGATGTTAGAGTATTTTATGATGTCAGAATATATTAATCAGGTCAGATTATATTGTCATAATGTATTAATGAGGTCAGAATATTAGTGAGTTAAGAATAAATTTATTGTTTCAGAAAATATTAAAATATTGATGTCAGAATATATAAACGATAGAATATATTAATTTGTTCCAAATAATTTATGAAGTCAGACTATACTAATGAGCTCAG
>NC_134362.1:38734940-38769940 GCF_048569485.1 Anomaloglossus baeobatrachus
AGTTTTTCAAGGGGCATTAGAATTGGCAGGGAGTCATCAAAAAGAGGTCGCCTTGGCGTTGGCTGTTGGGCTCACATAAAACTGGCCATTTTTGTGTTCTAAGTATCTCAATTTTTACATGTTTTTCATAGTAGTAATGTGTGTCTATGTTCCCATATTCATTGTTCCACATATTTTAGCACTACAGAGTACAGCTGTCTCTTTTTGTTACTATGCTCTACTTATTGTCTCCAGTGGACACATGAGTACATGATGTGAGGTCTGCTGGATATTCTAAGCCTAGTGCAAGCGTGGTGACCTTTAATGTTCACTGTATAAAATGGTTTTGTTAAGAAAGGTCAAAAGGAAAATAGTTTTAACCTTTGTCCAAGGATGGCTTAGCAGCTATGTTAAAATTACCTGTGGGAAGAACGGCTAAAACAGAATGGTGGAGTTAGAAACTGTGTTAGCTCCCCCATTGTATGCAAGACTGGATGGGATCTTCTCCTGTTTTAGAAAAGTAACATAGATCTATCCTGGACTTACAGGAGTTAAGTGTTTTGTGTAACAACTATGGAAACAAATAGGAATTTTGGAAACGGTGTAAGTCACTGTGCAATGTTTTCCCATAACTCCCATTAATTTCCGGGGGTTTTATGATAAAAGCCAGGAGCACTTGGCTGAGTTTGTAACTCCATCTCTGGTGGCGGGGAGCTAGAAGCCTTTATTACCGTCTTAGACTTATATAAATAAGACTTAACTATTGTCTTTGCTGATATCAATAGATGGACAGTCGCTAATAACTTCACGGTAGAGTATCCAAGGATGATGACAACTGAAGCCAGATTGGTACATGCACATATTTTTGGAATCTTAGTTGACTCCAGGAAAGGGATCTTATCAATATGATGGATGGCAAGAACAAACAAATCTTGGAACAAATCAAGCTAGACATGTCCCTTGAAGCAAAGATCACCAAGGTATGACTTGCTTATTTTGGACACCTCATACGAAGAGGGTAATGACTGGAGAAGGACATCATGGTCAGATGAACAGAAGAACAACACGAAGAGGAAGATCATCAACCCAATTGCTTGATACTATCAAGATAATGGTGAAGACCTGGTAGACCTATTTAGGCAAAGACCCTGGTGGACCTATCTAGGCGGAGAAGACCCTGGTGGACCTCTCTAGGCGGAGAAGACCCTGGTGGACCTATCTAGGTGGAGAAGAACCTATTGGACCTATCTAGGCAGAAAAGACCCTGGTGGACCTATCGAGACAGAGAAGACCCTAGTGGACCTACAGTATCTAGGTAGAGAAGACCCTGGTGGACCTATCTAGGTGGAGAAGACCCTGGAGGACCTATCAAGGTCGAAAAGACCCTATTGGACCTATCTAGGCAGAGAAGACCCTGGTGGACCTATCTAGTCAGAGAAGACCCTGGTGGACCTATCTAGGCGGAGAAGACCCTGGTGGACCTATCTAGGCGGAGAAGACCCTGGTGGACCTATCTAGGCGGAGAACACCCTGGTGGACCTATCTAGTCCGAGAAGAACCTGGTGGACCTATCAAGGCAGAGAATACCCTGGTGGACCTATCTAGGCGGAGAAGAACCTATTGGACCTATCTAGGCAGAGAAGACCCTGGTGGACCTATCTAGGCGGAGAAGACTCTGGTGGACCTATCTAGGCGGAGAAGACCCTGGTGGACCTATTTAGGCGGAGAAGAACCTATTGGACCTATCAAGGCAGAAAAGACGCTGGTGGACATACAGTATTTAGGTAGAGAAGACCCTGGTGTACCTATCTAGGTGGAGAAGACCCTGGAGGACCTATCTAGGTGGAAAAGACCCTATTGGACCTATCTAGGCAGAGAAGACCCTGGTGGACCTATCTAGGCGGAGAAGACCCTGGTGGACCTATCTAGGCGGAGAAGACCCTGGTGGACCTATCTAGTTGGAGAGGAACCTGGTGGACCTATCAAGGCAGAGAAGACCCTGGTCGGCCTATCTAGGCAGAGAAAACCCTAGTGGATCTATCTAGGCTGCCTAAGATCAATCTTTCTACATAGTGTTCATCTATCAAGTCGCCATGGCTCGAAATAGATCTAAAGGCCGATAAATAATTATAATAATTTGACACCTGGATAATTAATTGGCTTTAAAGGGAACCTGTCACCAGATTTGGTGGCTATAAGCTACGGCCACCACCAGTGGGCTCTTATATACAGCATTCTAACATGCTGTATATAAGAGTCCATGTCACTGTGTAGAATGTAAAAATGACTTTATAATACTTACCTAAATGGTTGTATGGCTGGCTCCCTATTCCGATACCGGGGCCTCCTCTTTTGGGCCATGTTTGTCCTTCTTCTTCTGAAGCCTTGGTGCATGACATGTCCTATATCATTCACACTAGCCGGCATTGAGGTCCTTCGCAGGCGCACTACAATACTTTGATCTGCCCTGCCAGATGAGGTCAATTTTTTAATAAAACCCAATTGCAAAAATGATTTTAAACCCCCATTCCATGCATTTAAGTAGAAAAGGAAAAAATTGGCCCCAAAGACATAGTAGTTAAATCTACTTGATGAAAAAAAAAAAATCCAAAACCTATATGCGGTGGTGCGGTGCACCTGCTCCCTCTATTGTGATTACATAATTGCATGTTTCGCACCTTGCCGTCTCCCACTCGATTGATAAGATGCACTTGTTAGGAAGCGTATATACTATAGCCTATAAAAATACATATAGTTTTGATGTTGATGATTGATGTTATTCACGTTTGCACCACACATGGGAGAATGAATATTCCGCATGAGAAGATTGACTTTACATCTAGACACAGCAGTGTGTGGGAGATTAGTACCGCTAATGTTACTCGTAAGAACTGCACTCAGTCAGACCCAGCAGTGTGGGAGCAGGAAGCCGGAATATTACATCTTAAGAGATCTGCAAATAGCCAAGGACTTCAATGTGGGAGAAAGGAACAGAACGTTATACCAGGGCAGGCGCCGCTGCAACATAGAATTAAGAAACTGATGACGAAGTCAAAATCCACTGCGACATTCTGTATCCTTTTCCATCAAAGAGATATTCCAGCTGTTAATATTTATATCCAGAAAATAAGCTGTGTATATACGGAGCGTAATAGGGTCTTACCAGTGTAAAAGATGGTGACTTTTTAATGGGAAAATCACTCACCTGGAATGGTCGTGAGACTCCCAACCAGTATAGAGACATATAACAGCTGCAGCCGATCCCATGTGCCAAAGGCAGAAGCAAGACACAAACCAGGATAATTGTTGTATACACTCCAAAAAATAAAAGCAATGTGGATGATTTATTCTATTAATATCTATATCCAGCCTGAGCAGTGGAAGATACAGATAGAAGCAGGCGGCTGTGCAAGAACAATATATGGGCCCTTTGGTGTCCATTAACTCATCATAATGCACAGTTCCACCTGCTTTGGGGTAGAAATGGACCCCATTACGGTCCCTAGTTCAGCTACACAGGTACCAATGATTTGTACACCCCTGAACCAGAATGTGTGGGAGTCTGACCAGTGAGCTAATAAAAGGCACCTCAGCTCCCTGTCATGCGATGGTCAGCTTTGCACACACCTGCGAGCACGGTGTTGTCAGAGTCTGTTCACACCACAGAGCCTGACAAGCAACCTGAGGCTTCTGTATTGTTCAGCCTGAGCTGGGTGTTGGAGAGTTCAGGTTCACTGGTCTTCCTCTCTGAAGGAGTTAAAGGGGTGGTTCACCCGTTTTCATTACTGGCCACATTGATATGTTGAGAAACAAGGTTTCTCTCAAATGCCTTGTGTTGACAATAGTGCCTGTAAGCTGAGCTATTGCAATCCGCTCCCCCCCTTCACGTGACCCCCTGGGCTCCGTGACCTCTGATGTCTGGTGATGTCACATCAACTTCCAGTTGACCTGACATCACCCCAGACGGCCCCAGTCTTCCTGAGTGACTGGGCTGTGGGCGGCATTTCACCGCTCGTCACAGCCCAGCATCACAGCCCAGCATCTCACGTGCGCTCTCCTTCACTGCAGAATGCTGCAAGCGGGAGCGACACTGGGCTGTAACGAGCCGTGAAACTCCGCGTACAGCGCAGTGACGCACGAAGATTGGGGCCAGCCATGGTGATGTCAGCTCAACTGGAAGTTGACCTGACATCACCGGACATGAGAGATGACGGAGCCTGGGGGTCACGCGAAGGGGGTGAGCAGACCGTAATAATGCAGCTCACAGGCACTATTGGCCTCCCAAGGTATTTGAGAGAAACCTTGTTTCTCAACATAATATCGATGTGGTCAGTAAATGAAAAAGTGTGAACCAGCTCTTTAATTCCTGCAGACTGGTGTGCAGGACCTAAGACTTCAGGTTGCTAATTGCCTTATGCAGCTGTCTCTTCCCTATTTAAAGCACGGCTTTCTTCCAGTATGTGCTGATGATAGCTTCAGTTTTTACTCTAGCGATTCCTAGTCTTGATGATTTTCCTGTTTATGGTAATCCGTGCTGCGCTTCTAAGTGATGTGAGTGTTCCCCTGTTGTGCGTTACTTCCTTCCCCTTCTCCGTTGTTTCCCAGTACACATATTGTCTCTCCTTTGTGTTTTGAGTACTGTGTGTATGAGTTTACATTCTCCCTTGTCCGTGTCATTTTGTAGGGTTTTGTGTTTGTGTTTTCCAGCCCACCCCAAGGGTGGGGGAGAGGGAGAGTAAGATCAGGGCTCGGACAGGAGTCAGGGTCACGCTGGGGGTTCGGACCTGGCTACCATCAAACCTACCTCTGAGATAAGAGAAAAGACAGAGACCCCAGTCTGAGGGCCAGCCTAGGGGCCCCTGTCCTGTCATTACCCCTTGACATCCCAAATCCCCAACTGCTCCTTCATTGTGCGGAGCTTACAACCTCATAGAAGGTACAGAAACGAGGATACATGATGAATGTTAATGGTGTGCATTTGCCTTCAATATTTTTGTGTTTTTACCACGCAGAGAAGCTGAGCAGAGGGATTATAAAGTCTTTCTTAGATTATCCATCCCTTCTGGCTATTTATTTTACTGAAATGAATGAATTTTATCTATGAAAGATTTCCCGCTTGCGCTTTTTAATCAATCATTGAACCAGTCTGGTCTGATTTTTTGCTGCTCATTATTTTGTATTTTACTTATAAGAAGAGTTAAGAATAAAGCTTAAACTCACTTGATGATTGTACCCTGGTGTTTTTTCTGAACTTTTTTGACATTTAATGGGATTACAAAGGTCAGTACAGCTAAACACAAACTGCATGGAAAAAAGTATCAGGACGCCTACACATTACACCTACTAGAGCTTTTAAGACCTCGCTTTCTAAATACCTAGGTATTAATATGGAGCTGTTTTCCCTCTCCTGCCATAACAGCTTTCACTCTCTTGAGAAAGTTTTCTACAAGATTTTGGAGGGTGAATAACCAGCGTCTCTGCAGAGACACCAGCTTACTCACCGTACCGGCCCTGTTGCGTCCTACCCCCCAAGTCCCCCAGTTATCCACGGGTGCTGCTGCCATCGTTCCCTCCGGGGCCCTGTACATGCTGCACAGGGTTCCTGGGAGTGCACCTAAGACGTGCACGTACCTACCAGCCCTCGCCTTAAAGAGCTGCACGATATTTCCAGGAAATGCCTCTCAGCCTATGGGTGAGAGGCACTATATATTTAAGGCATCCTCCCATTAGGGGATGTGCCTACGCAACGCCTCTAGTTAGTCAGTCAGTCTCCAGTCTGCTATCTAGCTAGTTGTCAGGTCCTGAGTTCCTGTCTTGTTATCCCTGTGGCCATCTTCAGTACATGTCTTCCCATACTTGTCCATCCCTACCGTGCCCACATTCCTGTCCATGCCCGCCTGTCCATCTGCCTCAGTCACCCCGCTTGTACCCGTCTAAGAGTGAGTCCGTCACCTGTCTTGGGGTCAGCTGCCACAGTCCTGGTCACTGCCCTGGGAGTGGTACCTTGCGCCCACCTCGCGGTGGGTGCTTAATTATGCCCCTCCCACTAAGGGGTAAGCCTGGGTCCCCCCTGTGGTTCAGTGGGTCAGCTAATCCCACTCGCTGCCACTACACCAGCCGCAAGTGTTACAGAAGTGTCTGTGGGAATGTTTGCCCCTTCATCCAGAAGAGCATTTGTGAGGCCAGACGCTGATGTTGGGGAAAGGCCGGGCTCAAAAATCCATTTTAGGTAACCCCAATATTATTCCATGAAGTGAAGGTCTGAGCTTTGTGCGGTCGGTCATGTTGTTCCACCAAACTACCCCTACCCTGGCTGTATGGATCATTGTGCACTGGTCACAGTCATGGGGAAAGGGGCTATCCCCAAACTATTTCACAAAGTTGGAAGCTCCAATTGTCAAAAATGTCTTGTGCTGAAGAATAAATATTTCCCTTCACGAGAACTAAGGGGCCGAGGCCGGTTAACAGCCCATTACATTATCTATCCCCACCAAATTGTACAGTGGGCACAATGCAGTCAGGAGGGTAATATTTTTCTGAAATCACCAAACCCAGACTCATATCAGACAGATAGAGCAGTGAGATCCATCACTGCACAAAACACGTCTCTTCCAGAGTCCAGTGGTGGCGGCTATACCGCTCCGTCCGGCGCTCGGCACTGTGCTTGGTGATGTATGGCTCAGCATTGTGCTTGGTGATGTATGGCTCGGCATTGTGCTTGATGATGTACGGCTCGGCATTGTGCTTGGTGATGTATGGCTCAGCATTGTGCTTGGTGATGTATGGCTCTGCATTGTGCTTGATGATGTATGGCTCGGCATTGTGCTTGGTGATGTACGGCTCAGCATTGTGCTTGGTGATGTACGGCTCTGCATTGTGCTTGAAGATGTATGGCTCAGCATTGTGCTTGGTGATGTACGGCTCTGCATTGTGCTTGATGATGTTTCGCTCGGCATTGTGCTTGGTGATGTACGGCTCAGCATTGTGCTTGGTGATGTACGGCTCAGCATTGTGCTTGGTGATGTACGGCTCAGCATTGTGCTTGGTGATGTACGGCTCAGCATTGTGCTTGGTGATGTACGGCTCAGCATTGTGCTTGGTGATGTACGGCTCAGCATTGTGCTTGGTGATGTACGGCTCTGCATTGTGCTTGGTGATGTACGGCTCAGCATTGTGCTTGGTGATGTACGGCTCTGCATTGTGCTTGATGATGTATGGCTCAGCATTGTGCTTGGTGATGTATGGCTCAGCATTGTGCTTGGTGATGTACGGCTCTGCATTGTGCTTGATGATGTATCGCTCGGCATTGTGCTTGGTGATGTACGGCTCAGCATTGTGCTTGGTGATGTACGGCTCAGCATTGTGCTTGGTGATGTACGGCTCGGCATTGTGCTTGGTGATGTACGGCTCAGCATTGTGCTTGGTGATGTATGGCTCAGCATTGTGCTTGGTGATGTACGGCTCAGCATTGTGCTTGGTGATGTACGGCTCAGCATTGTGCTTGGTGATGTATGGCTCGGCATTGTGCTTGGTGATGTATGGCTGCAGCTGCTCGGCCATGAAGCTTCCGGTGGGCGCAGTGTTTGTGCTGATGTTACCAGAAGAGGTCTGGACTCTGCAGTTATGGTTTAAACAGAGCATCGGTGACTTTTTTCTCCTCTGCTCCTCAGCATTCGCCCCCCCACTTACAACGTTACAGGTTGTCCACTTCTTGCTTCAGTTCCCGCAGCTCCTTCCACTTCTCAATCATATCACTCTCAGGTGACAGGGGAAAATTTAGGAGGGAAGAAATGTCCTCATTGGACTTGTCACCCCGGTGTCTCCTATGATAGGACCACACTGGTTTCAATCAGATCTGCCAGATATTATACACCGGAGGGCGCCAGAGGTTGGATGTTATACTTTAGGGGTGAGGGGCTGGATGTAATACTGCGAGGATGAGGGACCGGATATTATACACTGGGGCAGGGGGCCACATGTCATATACTGGAAGGGCAATAGGGCCGGATTTTATACACCAGGGGACAAGAGTCTGGGGGGCAATAGGGCCGGATGTTATAAACCGGGGGATGAGGGGCCGGATGTTATACACCAGAGGATGAGGGGCTGTATGTCATACACTGTGAGGCAATAGGGGCAGATGTTATACACCGGGAAATGAGGGGCCGGATGTTATTACCAGGGGACAAGAGGCTGGATGTAATACACTGGGGGGCAATAGGGCCGGATGTTATATACCAGGGGATGAGGGGCCGGATGTCATACACTGGAGGGCAATTGGGCCAGATGTTATACACTGAAGTGAGGGGATGGAAGTTATATACCAGGGGATGAGGGGCCGGATGTCATACACTGGAGGGCAATTGGGCCGGATGTTATACACTGAAGTGAAGGGACGGATGTTGTACACCGGGGTGAGGGACCGATTTTATACACCAGGGCAGGGAGTCAGATGTTATACACCAGGGTGGGAATCCAGATGTTATACCCCAAGGGCCGAATGTGGTATATTGTGGGGGCGAGTGGCTGGATATCATGCACTGGGGCGAGCAATAAGGTTGGACGTTATACTTTGGGGGGCAATGGGGTTGAAGGGTGAAGGACTGGATGTTGTACCCTCAGATCAAGGGTGCTGAATGTTATAGACCCAGGGAGCTAGGGGCTGGATGTTATACCCTGGGGGCCAATGGGGTTGAATGTTTTACACTGGGGAAGAGGGGCTGGATGTTATACACCGGGGGCAATGGGGACAGATGTTATACACTGGGGTGTGAGGGGCCGGATGTTATACACCGGTGGCAATGAGGCCAGGTGTTGTATACCGGGGAGGGGCGAGGGACCGGATGTTATACACTGGGGAGAGGGGGTAGGTGAGGGTCCGTCTGTTATAGACTTGTGTAAATGAGACTGAATGAAAGCCTGGATTCAGGTGATAGTCGTATTCCAATACTTTTATCCATATAGTGTATGTGGAAAATGTTGCCGGAAAATATAAATCAATATAAATAAAAAGTACCGTACTTTATTAGAGAGCAAAGTTTTTTTTCATATGAAATAAACAAAGTAAAAAACTGCAAGATGCGTCAGTGACAAGTATTTCAGAATACAAGAATGACACCGGTACATTTATATATAGATATATCCTTTATTGACAGTAAACGTCACACAGTATCTAGAGAAATAAAGTCACAGACTTCAAACAGACATATAAGAGCTGTAAGCCAGCAGCAGTCTAAAATAGGGAATGACGGAAATGAAAGGGAAAATCAAAAAAGAATGAAAAGGGAGGGCAAGAAAAAGAGAGATGACCCGGGAAGAGAAAAATAATGTACTATTAGGCAAAATGGATGGAGTGATGCCCTTCTCGTCTTTCTTATTAGCAATAATCTCCAACCCTCTGTTACTTTTCAATCCTTTGTCTCCTGAATTCATGTATTCGAACTGGCTATATTCAAAAAGTGACGAGTGTGTATATCATACTGAGAGTAGGAATAAAAGAGACGTAGAGGAAGCCATGGGGGGAGGACGGGATGACAGGCAATGAGGGGCAAAAGAGAAAACGGGCGATGAGAAGACAATGGGATAGACAACATGGGAAAATATAGTGGGAGTACAATAAGAAAATGATAGAATGAGAAAGTGGGAGAAACAGGAAGTACGAGCAGTTAGGGTGAGGATGAGAAAGTGGGAGAAACAGTAAGTACGAGCAGTTAGGGTGGAGGATGAGAAAGTGGGAGAAACAGTAAGTACGAGCAGTTAGGGTGGAGGATGAGAAAGTGGGAGAAACAGTAAGTACGAGCAGTTAGGGTGGAGGTAAAAGACAGTGAAAAGTAAAGTGAAGGGAGAAAGAGAGAGAGAAAAAAAATGTTAGATTTCAGAAATTTGGCTACTAAAAAAGACATTGACATTTGAGTGGGAAATATTGGCGAGGAAACGGAAAAATATTGTCACAATCGAGTGGGCTTACTATTGGGGCTGTGTTTCCCCGGGACAATATATAGGACTGAATGTCAATCCAAGCATGCAGAAAGTGGAAGTGCCGAGAAGGGAGTCTAGTAGTGGGGGCATTTATAGGGGCATGGGGCATTTCACTCACCAGAAGAGGCACAGCATCCTACGCGTTGACATAACGTACAGTGGCCCCCACCCTGCGTGCGAGGAAGAAGTGGGATTAGTACAGGATGCTGTTTGTATGTAGGGATTGTATAAATTTTTGTGTGTTAAAAATGGGGTTGCCCCCTAAATAATATTTATCACTTTATCAACATGATAGGTCATACATTTTTGGTCGCTGGGTCTGGCCATTTTCACGAGAATGAGGGTCCCCAAGTAGTAATGTGCACGTGTGACCATGCTCCCATTCATTTCTATGCACATGGATGACCTCCATATCCAAAGTGAATGGAGTGGTGGTCAACCATGAGCTCAACTACTCTGTCTTTATAGGTTTCGGGAATCTTGTTCACGTGATAAGTGGGAGACGCAGAAGTCAAACCCCCAGCGATCAAACCTATATCACCTATTATGTAGATAATGTTATTTATTACAAAAAACCTTAATAAAACATATTTTCATTACCTATGACTATTAAGGGGGCTGTTTAGGACTGATATATTCATGACATCCTAAGAATAGGCCATCAGTAGTAGATTGGTGCCGGAATGGCACCCCACACGGAGCCGAAACGTTCACTCCACAGAGGATTCCGGGATCCATAAACTCATGTTGGACAACCCGTCATTTCTAATGGTGCCAGATGCCCCAACAATGTGATATTTATGACCAAGCCTAAGAATAGGTCGTCAATATATCAGTCCCAGAAAACCCCCTTAAGCGCCAGCACTAACAAACAATTATCTGGTGCTTTGAATTCTCATAAATTAACAATTCTAACATTTTATTGTATATGGATTGCATGGAACAGTATGGTTCCAATCTATACAACTTTAGGATGATCTACAGGCAGATAGAGACCACTTTTCTACAATGCAGAGAAACCTATAACCATAGAGGTGGTGGTGGACGTGAACAAGGCCAATAATATTATATCCATATTATAATTTAATATTCGATGTCCAATATAAGGGGTAAGCATGCATATATGCCATAGAGGTGTCCTATGGAGTATATGAAAATAGGGGGCTCAGAAAAAATATCCAAATCATGGTTCCCAAAGGGTCCAATTCAGTGTGTCACCCAGTAATGAAGAAAGTAGAAGAATTGGCCAGAATCTAATCCTACAAGCTGTTCCCTCCATGCTGTAGTGGTTCCAACTTGGCAAATTATTCCCTATCCATGGGATAGGTGGTAACTTTCTAATACTGGAGGTCCTGGCATTCCCACCGATCCCAAAAAAGCAACTGCGCCTCCTCAAAATGAAGCATCTTCTATAGTTCTATAAACAATGGCTGGAGTAGGGCCATGAATGCCCAGCCATCACCCCATTCTTAGAATTGGCGATGGTCGCAGTGGTCAGTGAGGAGTAGGGCCACGAATGCCCAGCCACTGCCCCATTCTTGGAATTGGCGGGGGTCACAGTGGTCAGCAAGTAGGAGTAGGGCCATGAATGCCCAGCCACCACCCCATTCTTGGAATTGGTGGTGGTCAGTGGTCAGCAAGGAGGAGTAGCCATGAATACCCAGCCACCACCCCATTCTTGAAATTGGCGGTGGTCACTGTGGTCAGAAAGGAGTAGGACCATGAATGCCCAGCCACTGCCCCATTCTTGGAATTGGTGGTGGTAAGTGGTCAGCAAGTAGGAGTAGCCATGAATACCCAGCCACTGCCCCATTCTTAGAATTGGCGGTGGTTGCGTGGTCAGCAAGGAGGACTAGGGCCATGAATACGCAACCACTGCCTCATTCTTGGAATTGGTGGTGGTCGCTGTGGTCAGCAAGGAGGAGTAAGACCACAAATACCCAGCCATCGCCCCATTCTTGGAATTGGTGGTGGTAGCAACATTCAAACCTCTAGTGATCAGCAAGGATAGGTAATAACTTGCCAAATTATGACAACGACTTTAATCCTTTTCCACTGAGGCTTCTACAGACGTAACATGGTAATATCACGGTTTAGTCACTGCTAGAAGTGCATGCATTTTTTTTGTACAGTATATCCTAAAAGTTTATAGATGGATATTGTTGGATAGTGCTTGTAAAAACAAGCACTTTTGCAATTTACTCCTTTTTAAAATTTGCAGCCTTTCTTGAGATGAACACTTTTGTTTACAGCTTGACCTCATTGCCTAGGAGAAAGACCACCGACGCTTTCTAGCTTGTAAACAATACGCTGAAGCTGGCTGTCACGTCCCCACCAGAGTCCACTCCCACTTCTGTCCCCAGGTGCCGCCGTATTCCCACCATGGACTGTGCTGGTGATAGGGGAGGAGTCGGTGCCAGTGGCTCTGGTGGGCGCAGGCTCCACTCATCCACTAGGCTGGGTTTCTCTGGGAACTGCAGTACCACTGGGTGAGTGTAGGTGGCGTGTGTCTTCTGAAATTACCACATTTCATCTACAACCAATGGGAAGACACCACACCCTTCTAATTCCCCCTCTTGTCTGCTGGTCATTGCCAGATATAGTTTTGTACTCCTGCTAGACTCTGGTTCTCCCTGCTCTGGATATTCATACGGTTTTGACCCGTGCTTGCTCTCTGACTACCCTTCTGCCTGCTGTATTTGTACCTCACTGCAATCTTCGGTTTCGACCTCTGCCTGGTTTCCTGACTCCGTCCTTGTCTGCCGATTTTGTCCCTGTTCTGCATCTCCTGGTTTGACCCTGCCTGACTACTACTCTCATCGGACTGCAGCCTATCACACGTAGTGATCTCCAGGGTCCTGTGTTATTCCAAATCCCCGTATAAGGGTTAAAGGGTTTCAGGATTCTTGGGATTCTGCTTAGTGAGTGGTTTTCCTCTATCCTGTCCGTATCAGTCATCCTGGGACTGTGGTTCCGGGCAGACATTACACTGTCCTGGATAAAGAGATAACAGTGCGTTGTACCAATGCCGCCAGCTTCAAGGCGTCTTACAACTTTGTAAAGCATTGCGCATGTCCTGCTGTCTAACAGCGGTGGTCGGTCTCCAAGGCAACGAGCTGTAAACAAAAGAACGGCTGAAAATTTTATCACGCAAAATTGCTTGTATTTACAAAGATGTCCAACAATATCGATGGAAAATAACCCTTAATATAAGCACAAGATGAGGATAAACCCAAAATTGGTGCCGCTGCTCTCTCTGCGGGTGACGCTCTGTATCTAGAGCACCGGTGACCCCCCATGTCAGCCACAAAGGTTCACGTTCATGCATATTTCATAGGTCTATAGAGTCAAAATTTGTTTCCTATGTGAGATTTCTAGGATGTACTTTCTTTTGCTTTCTACTCTGCAACTAAAATCCTCGCTATACTTTGTTCTTGCGCTCAGCAGTAAAGAAAAAGGAGGTTCCGAAAGGTTTATGTAAGTGATCCTGTTGATGAAAATGACAAGGTGATTATTATGCATATCAAATGTTATGGAGGCAGCTGAAAAAGGCAGGTAATTAAGCCTGATTATGAAGTGTATCAGAATATGCTCTCATTTCAAGTGCCCGCATCCCTCCACCAATCGTGGTGTGCGTGCGAGTCTCGCTGTATACATATCATCATATCACATTCTATTTATGTCCAAAAAGGATAAATCGAGAACTTACCTGTACAGGTAGTAAAAGAAGGACAGCAAATAGAACGCAAGTTTACACCAAGCCTCTTTCTGGCAATAATTCAGAATGTCCACATTCATGATGGACACAGGGTCGAACATAACTTCTGAGCCGTCAGCCGGTCGATGGAAGTACCTACGACAAGCCACCAAATGTAGGTGTTAGTCCATGTCTTGGAGTTAGAGGAATGATTTTTTCTTTTTGCACAAACAACCTCTTTTAAATCCGTATAAAAGATAAGGAAAAATTGGTCTGTGATTGCATGGTATCTAAAGGGATAATTCCATCTCCACATAATTAATAACTAAGCGCGCTTGGCTGTTTTTCCGGAATCTTGAATAACCCAATGAGGAAAACCACAGATACATTGGGTGATACATTAAAAAAAAAAAAAAAAGATATCCTGTGGATCCTGTGTTATCTACTGTATATAGAGGTGTTATCAGTCATTGTACAGGAGGAGAAGGTGAGCTGTGATATCACCTATTCTGAACGTGGGATCCTGTATTATCTACTGTATATAAAGGTGTTACCTATCATTTTACAGGATGAGGTGAGCTGTGACAACACATATTGTGAATGGTGGATCTTGTGTTATCTACTGTGTATAGAGGTTATCATCAGTCATTATACAGGAGGAGGAGGTGAGCTGTGACATCACCTATTGTGAATGGTTGATCCTGAGTTATCTACTGTACAGTATATAGAGCTGTTCAGTCATTGTACAGGAGGAAGAGGAAGTGAGCTGTGACATCACCTATTCTTCGTGGTGGATCTTGTGTTGTTTACTGTATATGGAGGTGTTATCCGTCATTGTACATAAGAAGAAGGTGAGCTGTGACATCACCTATTATGAATGATGGGTCCTGTGTTATCTACTGTATATGGAGGTGTTATCATCAGTCATTATACAGGAGGAGGAGGTGAGCTGTGACCACCTATTGTGAATGTTAGATCCTTTGTCGTCTACTGTATATAGAGGTGTTTTCAGTCATTGTACAGGAGAAGGAGGTGAGCTGTGATATCACCTAACTTATTCTGAACACGGGATCCTGTATTATCTACTGTATATAGAGGTGTTATCAGTCATGGTACAGGAGGAAAAGGTGAGCTGTGACATCACCTATTGTGAGTGGTGAATACATTTTTTAAAAAATGTCATATCCTGTGGATCCTGTGTTATCAACTGTATATAGAGGTGTTACCAATCATTTTACAAGAGGAGGAGGTGAAGTGTGACATCACCTATTGTGAATGGTTGATCCTGTGTTATCAACTGTCTATAGAGGTGTTATCAGGCATTGTAAAAGAGGAGGAGGAGGTGATCTGTGACATCACCTATTGCGAATGGTGGATCCTGAGTTATCTTCTGTCTATAGAGGTGTTATCAGGCATTGTAAAAGAGGAGGAGGAGGTGATCTGTGACATCACCTATTGCGAATGGTGGATCCTGAGTGATCTACTGTACATAGTGTTGTTCAGTCATTGTACAGGAGGAAGAGGAAGTGAGCTGTGACATCACCTATTCTTCGTGGTGGATCTTTCGTTTACTGTATATAGAGGTGCTATCAGTCATTCTACATAAGGAGAAGAAGGTGAGCTCTGACATCACCTATTATCAATGATGGGTCCTGTGTTATCTACAGTATATAGAGGCATTATCAGTCATTGTACAGGTGGTGGAGGAGGTAAGCTGTGACATCACCTATTTTTAGTGGTAGATCCTGTATTGTTTACTGTATATGGAGGTGTTATCAGTCATTATACAGTAAAAGGAGAAGGTGAGGTGTGACATCACCTATTATGAATGAGGAATCCTGTTTTTTCTACTGTATATAGAGGTGTTAGTAATTGTACAGGATGTCGAGGAGGTGAGCTGTGACATCACATATTGTGAATGGTGGATCCTGTGTTATCTACTGTATATAGAGGTGTTATCAGTCATTGCACAGGAGGAGGAGGAGGTGAGCTGTGACATCACATATTGTGAATGGTGGATCCTGTGTTATCTACTGTATATAAAGGTATTATCAGTCATTGCACAGGAGGAGGAGGTGAGCTGTGAGCTGTTTGTTAAGGATTGATTTATATATAGTTGCCATGATTATGAGACAGCTGAAAACTGATCTGTTCAGAACAGGAAATTTTAGTCTAATATAGTGGTCAATTTGAAAATTACAAGCCTTTTTTTCAATAGATGTTGACATGGAGTATACATAACCGTAATTGAAGCCAAAGTTTGCAATAGTAAGAGTAAAAACAGGAGCAAAATCACAGCAAAAAACCCCAGCAGATTATGCTGCAAATAAACTTCTGAAAAATCCCCACCCAATATGCAAAATGTGAACTAAGGGGTACTTTGCACACTACGACATCGCAGCTGCGAAGGGGGCGGGGACTATCGCGCTCGGCATCGCAACAATCGGCTTGCGATGTCGTAGTGTGCAAAGTACCCCTTAGTCTTAAACCTTTCAATGTCATCTTCATAGAGATGTTATAGGGCTTGATCCAGGCTTATTACCAGACAGTTTGGTGCCCGTGGGGAAATAACTGGACGTTTGGATATTTTTCAGTTTGTAAATGTCTGAAAATTTCACAGCAGAAGCCGTGTGTAAATGCTGAACACACAGTGCGGTGTCATTACCGGAGAAGACCCTCAGCGCCTGCTGTTACACGAGAGTGATAACTACAATATACTCCGAGAGGATTTTTGTGATTGCAAAGCTGCTAAATCAATCACGTTGTCTCTGCTTGACTCGTACAGATAAAGAGAACAGCAAAATATAGGCAAGAACAAGAACCTGGAAGAAAACCACACAAAACGTGCAAATTCTTATATCATTTATTGCAATTATAGCATTATATATACATATATATATATATATATATATATATATATATATATATATATATATGTGTGTGTGTGTAATGCCATTCTGATACCCGTGATTTACATAGAACATATACATAACATGTAACCATTATAGTCTGTGTCCATTTTCACATATTCATAAAGGAATGTGTCAACACACACACATCAATAGTCAGTGAAAAAAATGGAAATGTTTCATTTTGATCCAATTGCTGATGCTACAGCCCAATCAAGTGGATGCATCGGTGAAAAAAAAATGGACAGTACACGGTGGTCATCAACGTGCCATTCTGCAGCCAATGTGATGCACAATGACTGCACAGTCCAGAAACCAAATATTCTGCTTATTGGAGATCAGGGCTGCAGAGTGTCAAAAGCATAACGCAAAACGCATGGTGTGTGATCACTGCGAATATTACCAAGATAGAGGCACCATAGAGATCATTTGTACAAAGAAATTATATATATGGGGGGGTTCACACCCATTTGTACCAATTTAAGGTACCCAAAAAATTTTGAAAATGAGATGAGTAGACACTTCAACAGATCATTTTATATATACTGTGTATATATATATATATATATATATATATATATATATATATATATATATATATATTATATATATATATATATATATATATATTATATATATATATATATATATATATATATATATATACTGCTCAAAAAATAAAGGGAACACTAACATACCATTGTGTTGTTTAATTGTTCCCTTTATTTTTTGGAGAAGTATAATACATGTGTGTATTATACATAGATACTTCTCCAAAAAATAAAGGGAACAATTAATAAACAACACAATGGTATGTTAGTGTTCCCTTTATTTTTTTTTGAGCAGTATCTATCTATCTATCTATCTATCTATCTATCTATATATATATATATATATATATATATATACTGTATATATCTCCTCTTGGAAATGTTGACCTCATCGCCTGTCTTTGTGATTAGTATATGTTGCACTATGGAGTTAGGAGGTCTGCCTCTTCCTCTTTCCTGCACCCTTTGGCCGCATACACACTATTTGCTTACTTTTTACGGCCTGCCACACACATCCGTGCCCCCGGTACGTGTTTGGTACGTTTTTGCACGTACCGGCGGCACGTTGACACGTTGACCAATGTTACCCTATGGTAGAAGGCACACACACGTAAAACCACACAGAACGTGTGTCTGTGTGGTTAGTACGTGTGTGCGTTTTTCCACACGGTCGACATGTCCGTTTTTGTCCGTCAACACGCAGGCACGGACCCGCTAAAGTCAATGGGTCCATGCCTGCACGGACGGCACACGTAGCATGTCTGTGTGCAGCACGTATCGTCCGTGTGCGTTTTCAATCAAAACATCAGCAACACTTGTTTCCAATCTATCAGGTCAATTGTCAAATGTCCTGATGTTTCAATTGGTGATGCACAAGGCCAAGGATGTTGTCAAAGGACGTTATGGTTATATGGCAGTATGCTTGAAATTTTGGCGGAAATTTGCGCATTTCACCATAAAGAATGTTAAAATGTCCATGCGTTTTCCTTAGCTTGACAAGGGGGTGGATCCACATTCTTTTTTCAACAGGTGGTTCATAATCAAGCATATGTCGCCTAACACCAAATCTCCTAGATATCAACCATAGCAAATACATTGTTGCTTCATTTTATAGAGACATTTTGGAGTCTGTATAATGAGTGGAAGAGCCCAGAAACAATGAATTTAAACGATGTTTAACCTAATAAACAGATGAGGGACGGTAATTGACCAATTAAACCCACCAGATTCGCATGATGAAGCATTAACAATGTAATTTGGGTATGAAAGCGGATCTCAAAAAACAGAAGTCACACGGACAACACACGTACGTATTTAATGCCAACAAGGACGTTACACACGTACACACGGGGAGCATACGCCATCACACGGATGTCATACGTACCGGAGAAACGCCCATAAAAAACGGAACACGGACCTGAAAAACGGAACTTGAGACACGTACTTTTTTTATGCGGAAGTGTGTTTTAGGCCAACCTCAATATTTGTAAGCCAAAACCTTGAGTGGAACAATCAGACGAAAAACTCACCAGATACTCAACGTGTGCATGTAGCCTAATTAAAGATCCTTCTTCTTGGATGCTCTTTAGGCCACGTGCACACATTGAGTATTTAGTGAGTTTTCTACCTCAGTATTTATAGCCAAAACCAGGAAAGGGTACAAAATGAGGAAAAGTCTAATAGAAACACAGGTAAAATCAGGAGTAGGTAAAAAACGCTGATGTGCCTGTGTTTTATTATAATTTTCCTCTGATTGTTCCTTTCCTGGTTTCCTCTTACAAATAATGAGGTAAAAAAAAACCTATTCAAATACTCGTGTGTGCATGTGGCCTAATGGTCTTTTTCCTTGGATGCTTTTAAGGCCTTGTGCAAAAATTGAGTATTTGAATAGTTTTTTACCTCAGTATTTAGGCCATGTGCACACGTTCAGTATTTGGTGAGTTTTTTACCTCAGTATTTGTAGCCAAAACCAGGAGAGGATCAATCAGAGGAAAAATATAATAGAAACACGGCACCACATCAGCGTTTTTTACCTACTCCTGGTTTTACCTGTGTTTCTATTATCCTTTTCCTCTGATTGTTCCACTCCTGGTTTTGGCCAGAAATACTGAGGTAAAAAAATCCACCAAATACTCAACATGTGCACATGGCCTTAAAGGCATCCAAGGAGAATGATTTTTAGGCCATGTGCACACTGAGTATTTGGTGAGTTTTTCCTCTAATTTTTCCTCTCCTGGTTTTGGCTTACAAATAATGAGGTAAAAAACTCACCAAATACTCATCGTGACCTTAAAGGCATTGAAGAAAAATGACCTTTAGGCCTCGTGCACATGTTGAGTATTTGGTAAGTTTTTTACCTCAGTATTTGCAGCCAGAACCAAGAGTGGGTGATAAATATGTGACGCCGTGGCAAAACCAGGTAGTCACAGGTAGGCCCCCGCATTACACCGTTCCCTCATTAGGAAACACACAGCCGACCAGAAACCCTAGTCACCCCCTCTTAGGGACAGATAGACACAACATTGGGCGTGACCAGGCGGTTGGAACACGCCCACCCAGTGGTCTAGACAGCCCGGGGAGGGAAAACAGACAGTTGAGTTGAGATCAGTTGGTAGTTCAGTTTGGAGAGGAGTGTGGGCTGGAGCTAAGTGTAGCTCCAGCAGTGAAGTTCAAGTTGAACGGTACTAGGGTTGGAGCCGTGGTGCCACTGGCTAGGAGGCAGACGGTGGTCTCCATCATTCGGCAGGTCCGCGAGACCCCCGGGTCCGGAGACCCTTGAGCCACCACTCCCTGAAGGCCCGGATCCGAGCAGCGCCGGCTGCTGGCATGGGGGCGGCACAAATACAGAAGTGGTGCCTGTGTTTCTATAAGGGTATGTGCCCACGATCAAGCGAGTCCTGACCAGGGGGGCCGCGCATCTCCTCCTTTGGAGAAAGCAGGAGACCGCAGCTGTCAGTACCCACGGTCAGGGTTCCGTGTGCTGCGGTCTCCTGCTTGTGTTCTCCCTACGGAGGACGCAGGCAATTCCGCAGCAAAAATTGACATGCTGTGGTCTGGAAAAACGCTCCACAGGTCAGTGTTTGCTGTGGAAAAAATAAGCATAGTGGGCACGGGATTTCTAGGAATCCCGTCTACTATGCTTGTACTATATACCGCAGCGGTTTGGACGCAGCTGACGTATGCTGCTTCCAAACCATTGCAAATACTGATCGTGGGCATTCACCCTTACACTTTTCCTCTGATTGTTCCAGTCCTGGTTTTGGCCACAAATACTGAGGTAAAAAAACCTCACAAAATACTCAATATGTGCACATAGCCTTAAAAGCTTCCAAGGAGAACAGTCTTTAATTAGGCAATGTACACACTTTGAGTATTTGGTGAGTTTTTTACCTCAGTATTTGTAGACAATACCAGGAATGGGTAATAAATACAGCAGTGGTGCCCGTGTTTCTATTATACTTTTCCTCTGATGGTTCCTCTCCTGGTTTTGGCCACAAATACTGAGGTAAAAAACTCACCAAATACTCAGCGTGTGCACGTGGCCTTACAGAAAAATTCTGCCATTTTATCTGGTATTACCACCTCTTAGGGGTACTTTGCACGTTGCGACATCGCTAGCATTGGCTATCGATGCTGAGCGCGATAGTACCCGCCCCCAACGCACATGCGATATCTTGTGATAGCTGCCGTAGCGATCATTATTGCTACGGCAGCTTCACACGCACTTACCTGCCCTGTGACGTCGCTCTGGCCAGCGACCTGCCTCCTTCCTAAGGGGGTGGGTCGTGCGGCGTCACAGCAACGTCACACAGCAGGCGGCCAATAGAAGCGGAGGGGCAGAGATGAGTGGGACGTAAACATCCCGCCCACCTCCTTCCTTCCGCATAGCCGGTGGAGGCAGGTAAGGAGATGTTCCTCGCTCCTGCAGCTTCACACACAGCGATGCGTGCTGCCACAGGAATGAGGAACAACATCGTATCTCCTTTTGGTGCGACATTATGAAAATGACCGACGCTACACAGATCACCGATTTACGCCGCTTTTGTGATCGTTTATCGGCACATCTAGGCTTTACACGTTGCGACGTCGTTACCGGCGCCGTATGTGCGTCATTTTCAATTTGACCCCGACGATATCGCAGTAGCGATGTCACAGTGTGCAAAGTACCCCTTAGTGAAATTCATAGCAGGACTACAAACCCTTCTTTAGGGCAGGGTCACACTTGCGTATCGCTACTGATTCGAGAGCATCAGATGCGATATGCTAATGACCCCCGGCTCAGGCTATGCTGCGAGCGTGGTCCAAGTGTCATGCGACTGTGTTCCGATCCTGAGATCAGATCACAGCTGCGGAGGAGAGGGAGGGGTTAATCCCCACATCTCCTCCACTGTCAGCCTGTGCGTATATTACACTGCACTTGGATGACATCCAAGTGCAGTCCGATATTTCTCTCGCACCCATAAACTTGTATGGGTGCGAGTGACACGGCTCTCGCAGACAATATTTTTTTCCTCAGTCCGTTTAGGGCTGAGGAAAAACTCGTAGATCTGAGCTGCAGCATTGTCTTACATGGGTCCGAGTGCAATGCTAGATTTTCTCTCTGCACTCGTGCGAGTCCTACACCAGTGTGACTCCGGTCTTATATCTACCTTTGTATGTTTTTTTGGGGGAATTAAGAAATCATGTGACGGTTCTCTGTATTGACCACACATTGATTGTACATTTTAATAGGATCATTTGCACCTTTGGCGGTTGTAACGTGATTAACCCCTGCACTTGATGTTTTTTATAGCTATTTTCTACCTTGTGTCTCATTGTAGGGTTGATTTGGTAGCTTAACTTAAAGGGAACCTGTTAACGACATTTTGGAAGCAAAAATAAGGTATTGCCGGACAGGACAATGTTTAACAATTGCAATGAAATCTATTTTGTCACGGATGAGTTGCGGCAAAATTCGTCATTGTTATCCTTATGCAAATTGTCTCTTCAGAGAGGAAAACAATTTGACCTCTGGTGTCACCTATTGCAACAGGCGCGTTAAAGGGTTAATATTGACTTTTATGATTGGCATTAAAGTTCAAGTCCTCTTCCTCTGTGAAGAGGCAATTTGCATATTTAATTTCCCAGAGGAGCGTTACATGGATTATAAGCCTCCTTACACTGGCACGCCAAGCATGCCAATCTCCACAAAGAGAAATATTACGCCTTAGACCCCAGTCAGAAGCCTTTTATACAGCCAAATCAGATCTCATGCTTTGCTATGAGGAAGGGCAACAACCCAAAACACAGCTCTGCCAACTGAGATTCTGGTTTGGCTTATATCCTAAGTCATATAGCTAGTTCATTAAAGGATCGATATTGATTTTTTAGGATTGCTACTTCTAATGGGTGGCGCTAGAGTTCAAGTCCTCTCTTTCTCTAAAAAGGCAATTTGCATATTTAGTTTGGCAGAGGAGCATTACTTGGCTTACTAGCCTCCTCACACTGAAATGCCAAGCATGTCACTCTCCACAAGGAGAAATGTTACGCCTTAGACCCCAGTCAGAAGCCTCTCATACAGCCAAATCAGATCTCATGCTTTGCACTGAGGAGGGACAACAACCCAAAACACGTCTCTGCCAACTGAGATTCTGGTTTGGCTTATATCTTAAGTCATATGGCAAGTTCGTTAAAGGGTCGATATTGATTTTTTTAGGATTGCTACTTCTAATAGGTGGCGCTAGAGTTCAAGTCCTCACTCTCTCTCTCTAAAAAGGCAATTTGTATATTTCATTTTGCAGAGCAGCATTACATGGCTTATTAGTCTCCTCACTCTGGCATGCCAAGGATGTCACTCTCCTCAAAGAGAAACATTACACCTTAGACCCCAGTCAGAAGCCTCTCATACAATCAAATCAGATTGCTTGCTAAGCAATGATGAGGGATAACACCCCGAAACACGTGTCTGAAAATCGAGATTCTGGTTTGGCTTTTATCCTAAGTCATATGGCAAGGCTCAATATTGATTATTTGAATTGCTATATCCAATTGGTGGCACTAGAGTTCAAGTCCTCTCCCTCTCTGAAAAGGCATCTTGCATTCATAGAGAAGCATTGCATGGCTTATAAGCCTCCTTACTCTGGCATTTCACTTTCCACAATGAGAAACATTCACCCTTATCCTTAGGCAAATGTATAATTAAATGCATAGACTGCAAGTGCGCTGTTGGGTATATTATGGTCTATGGCTCCTCTTCACGTCTGACACCCCTGCGTCATCCTCTGCTGCTCGATTGGCAGTGGGCATGAAGCAATGTCACTTTTGCTCCTAGCTGAAATATTGCCTACAGTTAGGTCCAGAAATATTTGGACAGTGACACAAGTTTTGTTATTTTAGCTGTTTACAAAAACATGTTCAGAAATACAATTATATATAATATGGGCTGAAAGTGCACACTCCCAGCTGCAATATGAGAGTTTTCACATCCAAATCGGAAAAAGGGTTTAGGAATCATAGCTCTGTAATGCATAGCCTCCTCTTTTTCAAGGGACCAAAAGTAATTGGACAAGGGACTCTAAGGGCTGCAATTAACTCTGAAGGCGTCTCCCTCATTAACCTGTAATCAATGAAGTAGTTAAAAGGTCTGGGGTTGATTACAGGTGTGTGGTTTTGCATTTGGAAGCTGTTGCTGTGACCAGACAACATGCGGTCTAAGGAAGTCTCAATTGAGGTGAAGCAGAACATCCTGAGGCTGAAAAAAAGAAAAAATCCATCAGAGAGATAGCAGACATGCTTGGAGTAGCAAAATCAACAGTCGGGTACATTCTGAGAAAAAAGGAATTGACTGGTGAGCTTGGGAACTCAAAAAGGCCTGGGCGTCCACGGATGACAACAGTGGTGGATGATCGCCGCATACTTTCTTTGGTGAAGAAGAACCCGTTCACAACATCAACTGAAGTCCAGAACACTCTCAGTGAAGTAGGTGTATCTGTCTCTAAGTCAACAGTAAAGAGAAGACTCCATGAAAATAAATACAAAGGGTTCACATCTAGATGCAAACCATTCATCAATTCCAAAAATAGACAGGCCAGAGTTAAATTTGCTGAAAAACACCTCATGAAGCCAGCTCAGTTCTGGAAAAGTATTCTATGGACAGATGAGACAAAGATCAGCCTGTACCAGAATGATGGGAAGAAAAAAGTTTGGAGAAGAAAGGGAACGGCACATGATCCAAGGCACACCACATCCTCTGTAAAACATAGTGGAGGCAACGTGATGGCATGGGCATGCATGGCTTTCAATGGCACTGGGTCACTTGTGTTTATTGATGACATAACAGCAGACAAGAGTAGCCGAATGAATTCTTAAGTGTACCGGGATATACTTTCAGCCCAGATTCAGCCAAATGCTGCAAAGTTGATGGACAATGACCCCAAGCATACAGCCAAAACTACCCAGGAGTTCATGAGTGCAAAAAAGTGGAACATTCTGCAATGGCCAAGTCAATCACCAGATCTTAACCCAATTGAGCATGCATTTCACTTGCTCAAATCCAGACTTAAGACGGAAAGACCCACAAACAAGCAAGACCTGAAGGCTGCGGCTGTAAAGGCCTGGCAAAGCATTAAGAAGGAGGAAACCCAGCGTTTGGTGATGTCCATGGGTTCCAGACTTAAGGCAGTGATTGCCTCCAAAGGATTCGCAACAAAATATTGAAAATAAAAATTTTTGTTTGGGTTTGGTTTATTTGTCCAATTACTTTTGACCTCCTAAAATGTGGAGTGTTTGTAAAGAAATGTGTACAATTCCTACAATTTCTATCAGATATTTTTGTTCAAACCTTCAAATTAAACGTTACAATCTGCACTTGAATTCTGTTGTAGAGGTTTCATTTCAAATCCAATGTGGTGTCATGCAGAGCCCAACTCGCGAAAATTGTGTCACTGTCCAAATATTTCTGGACCTAACTGTATGTGCTGCTCTTTTTTGGTCGGTGCATGTGCATTAAGAGGCTAACAATATGCGCAATACATAGCAGTGTACAGCGCATGCACTGGCCAAAAAAAGAAAAGCAGATCAAGTGCAAAATATTGGCCAGGAGCAAAAGCAAAGACTCAATCAAGTAGAAAAGGACAGCCCTCGGTTGGAAAAGTGAAATGAGGCCATGAACTGCAAGTGCACTCATATACCCATCAGTGCACTTGCAGCCTAATTTTCATTATATGAATTTTTCCATAATAAAGCACCTAAAAGTGGTGAAATAGTTATTGTTGCAATTGTGGCACCTTTCCCTACCTCTGTCATAAATAAACCGTTCATTATATATAAAGCATAAGGACTTACCTCCAGAGGTGGTAAAATAGCAGTGGTATGTTCAGGCCCAGCGTGACCCATTCGGCAGCACACATAAACATGAGACAGAAGAGCCCATGAATGCAATATTCTGGTACTACGAGCTGTCAGAGAAATAAAATCATTATGAGAAACATGACGTAATGGTCAGGGAAAGACAAAAAGACGCACAAGGACGAAGTAGAGGATGACATAGTGTTTTTTCTCTTCTATTGCTTAAATTAACCTTATGTTTCAGAATTAGGGCGTCTTTCCAATGTCCTATCAAAGCTGAAATGCATTTTAACAGCATTAAGTGTCGAGTAAGAGCGCTCAGTGTTATGAACTGGTAACCGTGGACGAGCAAAAAAAAATCCCATTAATCAGGAAAAAATAAAAACCACAAGAGTAGTTGGAAACTAAGCTGACCGCAATCCCCTATCTATCAGACAACACTAGAAGTAGCAGTGGGATGTTCCTAATACACCTAGACACCTCGTCACTGCTGGAGAAACTTGCTACACCTCAAAGATAGAATTGAGAAATCCTAACTTGCCTCGGAGCGGTCCCCAAAGAAATAGCAAGCCCCCAACATGCAAATGACGGTGATGTAAAAGAACACAATACACAGATAGAAAATACATATTAGCAAAGGTGAGGCCTGACCTACTAGATACAATAGGACAGGAAAGATAACTGATTGCGGCCAGCAAAAAACCCTGCAAAAAAACCCAAACTCCTGATAGAAAAAAAATCTGAGACCACACGGTCTCTCCCCCACTATATCAGGTACTCTTGTGTCAGACACTTTAAACAGAACTGCAGATAAAAAGGGAAGAAACAAAATCACAGAATAAATAATATTATAAAGTGCAAATAATCCAAACATGAACAGGAAGTAAGCTCCCTTTCTTGCTGGAGGAACTGCCCTGTTCACAAAAGCAGAGCGACAGATTCTCATATACAAGAAACCAAACACAGAACAAAATGGAATAAGCAGAAACACCTTAAAGTGCAATTCCAGCAATTAAGCAAAGAAACTAGTAAACTTATCTGGAGTAGATTCAGGCACAGAATAAATGGGAGAAACTGAAGGGAAAACTCCCAGCCATCTACAGAAGCAGCAGGATGCACAATCACTGGTGGCCGCCAGGCAGAAACTGCTCTCCTAAATACACTAGGCTGATTTGCAATAGGACTTCCTGGATTCCTAATTAATTCCATCACCTGTTTGAGTCACAGATTCAGACTCAGTTTCATTACCATTCCTGGCCACCAGAGGGCGCTGCACACCAATACCCACTCAGATGACATGCACAACAACTCAGTGTAGGGGTGTATTCATATGAGGATGAGAAAGTGCACGTTTTTTCCCAAATTGTTGCAAAACCGAAGTTTGTGTTTGTATTCAGTGGGAGAATAGGAACGTTCCTGTAATGCCACAGTTTGAGAGACTCATAGGTGTCCAAAAATTGTGATGAAGTCATAAACAGTATCATATATACCTAGGAGGCTGTTGGATCACATCATGAGACCCGTAGCTGAGCCAGGAATTGAAGCCCAAGCATAAACCGTAAAATACAGTCATGTGAACGCGCCCTGAGGTTAATATATGCTACTGACAGATCAATAATACATTAGCAAAAGTAAATTTACCATTCCCTGGTCAAGTTATTCTGGAGTCTATTACACTTTACATTGCCACTAGGTAAACATCAGTGATCCTTGGTAAAAATCACCGGTTAAAGGCAATGATCCGATCAAGATTAATTGTTTTCTCCAAGTGTCTGGAAGTTGGTAATGTTGGATTAGCTTTAAATTGTAGATATATTCAAATAAGGAAAATATATATGGACAAGACACCTATCATGGGGTATGTACAGATGGAACAGGGGCTCCTAGGCTGACCCTAAGACTGGGGCCTTGCGCTATCCCTTAGCTCTAAGGTAGGCTTGATGGTAGCCAGGTTCGAGCCCCCAGCGTGGCCCTGTCTCCTGCATGAGCTCTGATACTACTCCCCCCCCACCCTAGGAGCGGGCCGGAAACCCAGTAACCAAAATCCCTCAAATAGGCAAAGAAAAGGGTAAATAAAAACTCATACACACTGCACTTAAACACAAAGGAGGGACAGCATGTGAACTGGGGAGTAACGCAAAAGGGGAAGAAAAAATGCACAACTGGAGGACTCACACACCACGCTGAACCGTAACTTGTAGATCCCCATTGAACTGGATAAGCACAGGAACCAAGGAAGCAGAAGCTATATCCGGCACTCAGCCTCAGAATCCAGAACCTTATAAAGGGTACAGGCAGGTGAGGATGATAATCAGCAGCCTGAGCTCCCAGCAGATGATCACAAGCCAGCAGGAATTAACTCCTGCTGTACTAGAGAGCAGTCAAGCCAGACCCAGCAGACGCCCATTGCAGGCTATGCATTTAAGGGATCGCAGGCTGCCTGCCGGACTCTGCAGTGTGATCAGAGTCCGACACCGCCATGACACCCAGCCAGTACAACGCCGAACACCGCAGAACAACACCTCTACATTCCCCATACAGGAGCATTTGTCACCTTGTGTTCTACATCCATAGATATTAATATGGAGTCGGCCCCGCTGCAGAAATAATGGCTCCTACTCTTCTGGGAAGAATTTCTACAAGATTTTGGAGGCAGTACTGTAAATATTTGCCCCTTTATCCGGAAAAGAATTTGTGAGGTCAGACGCTGATGTTGGAAGAGAAGGCTGGGCTCATAAACTTTGTTCATAAGCAGTTTTATGGGGTTGAGGTTTGAGCTCTGTGCAACCAGTCATGTTACTGTACCGAATTCCCCAAGCCATGTCTTCACAGGGAACAAAAAAGGGATTTACTTAGGCTGTTACCAGGAAGCTACAATTGTCCAAAATGTTTTGTGCTGAAGAGTTAAGATTTCCCTTCTGTAGAATTAAAGAGCTGAAGTCACTTATTTATTTTGTAGATCTCCCTAGAACGGGATAGCCACAGGAACCAAGGTAGCAGAAGCTATATCCGGCACTCAGCCCCAGAATCCAGAATCTTATAAAGGGTACAGGCAGCTGAGGATGGTAATCAGCAGCCTAAGCTCCCAGCAGATGATCACAAGTGCCTGCTCATCACTAGTTATAAGTAGTGAATACCAGAGCATGGTAGTGCCCGCTCATCACTAGTTACAAGTACTGAGCACCCGAGCATGGTAGTGCCCACTCATCACTAGTTGCAAGTACTGAGCATCCAAGAATGGTAGTGCCCGCTGTGAGGTAAATCCTGGGATATGAAGAGGAATTATGACTAGAAGTCATGATTGCTCTCATCACTCCCTGGCAGTGCCCCCCTCCCTCCTTGTTCCCAAATGTCCAGCATCTGTGAAGGTGTCACATCCCACTTACACCTCCAACAGCCATCTCCTCTGATATGGAGATGAGATGATGTGAGGACAATGGACCCAGGATGACTCCCTGCCGTCACCCTGTAACCAGAGTTGTATCTCATTAGCAAGGCTTGGAAGTAGCCAGACAGAACGACTCCAGTAAAAAATGGTTCATATCTCGCAAGCCATATCTCCGATAAATATGGCAACCATAAAAATGGTGTTTGCGCAGGCGGACGATGCTGGCACACCTTTTTTATGGAAGGGGGAGCTTGGGAAATACCCCAGGCGTGATATCAGCCATATGGGAACTCGTAGACAGGTCATGAGTCCCCTCGTTCTGTAGCTAAATTCATAACTGTCACAATGAGAGCATTGGCGTCCGCCTACGACGCTCCCAGGCAAAGTTATGGCCAATATCCCCTTTGCTGGATAATTCTGATCCATGCAGGGGGAGTGGCAGTGCTTCCCTGTGAGGTCACGAAGGTAGGAGGGGACCTGGATTTGGCCAGGTTGATAACCCTACTTCGGCCATTTTCCAGTGTTCTTCTGCTCGGGGGCCTGGTTGGGACAGACCTGTGAGAGAGTTCCTGGAAACCTGGTCTACAGCGCCCCCCTGTGGCCAGACGCACAAGGTAACTGATTGAATTGCATACCTGTTGTAAACCATGCTTTATCTGTAACTGTACTCTGACATATGTATATTCTGTAGATTCCCTATTGTATATATTGTAGTTTCTAGTGTGCTTTAGGCGATTAAATTATATAATTAATCTTGGGCTGTTCTGTTATCTCGATCTTGAATCCCACGTCTGTGTGTTCGGCTAATAGTTACCGTAAATCGGTTGGTGGCAGCGAGTTGTGCCAAGGATTATTGTGGGGAGGCCAGTGAGATTCGGGGAGAGTTTATATATTCCGCCCGCGGAGGTCGGGGGAATATATACCCTACTCTCACCGGGGACCCTTCAATAATCGGCATAAGTAGTATAGCGGCCTCCTTGCTTATTGTCGGGCAATTCCATAATTGGCCTGACTATAAGAGGGGCGCTAGAGAGCGCGTCACGTGCTCTGTCTGTCGGTCGGGAGGTATAAAGGAGGGGTGACCCCCACTTGTTACCCCCCGATTGTGACGTACTGGTAGCCAGCGCGGGGGATTTCTGAGTGACCCCCCCGGTGGTTTGTGACATATTGGTGGCAAGCGGTGGGATCGAGATAATAGTGTGTGTGAGTGTGAGACCCATACTCCCAGACACTAAAGACTGCCTGCAGCAGCTGTGGCTGCTGGGGTCTTCAGACTAGCTCAACACTAGAGTGTCAGAGTGCAGATACTGTAAGGTGTGTGGAGGCATCAGGTGTCAGTTCTGTGTCAGTGACCAAAGGTCTGCAAGAATGGCTGATGGCACCAGGAGCAGAGCTATGCAACTGGCCAATGCTAAAGCAGGAGCCGAAGAGAGGGAGGACGGTGCTGTGGACAGTAATGAGGAGGTTGCCCACGAGTCCTCCAGGAGCTCGACGCCAGAAAACAGCTCTGCAGAGGACATTGCACAACCGGGCACTGCTGGACAAGATGAGGAGCAGCTCGCCCAAGGGTCCTCAACGAGCCAGATGCCAGCCCTCCGCTCTGCCATGGACAGTGAATCACCAGGCTCCGCAGCGGGCCGCAGATCACCACGTGCCATTCCACCGAGCCTGGGAGGCTCGGATAGCCTTCTTCAAATGGCTATGGCCCTACGCCAGGCTGGAGACCGGGAGGGCTACAAGGAACTCATGGCCGAGCGTGAGCGGCAAGCAGCGCGTGAAGAGCGCCAGGCAGAGCGTAACTACCAGCTGCAGCTAGCTCAGCTCCGGCCCTCATCAGCCACCCGTGACCTTCCAGACACCAAACTTCCAAAGGTCCGTGTTGAGGACTTCCCAGTGCTGGAGAAGGATGGAGACTTGGACTCTTTCTTGACTGCTTTTGAACGGACTTGCTTGCAGCATCATCTGAACAAGGACCAGTGGGCCAAATACCTGACCCCCCGTTTAAGGGGTAAGGCCCTGGATATCCTTGGGGACTTGCCTGCTGAGGCGGATCAGGGCTACGACACCATCAAGCGGGCCCTGATCCAACAGTACAACCTCACCCCGGAGTCCTACCGCAAGAAGTTCCGGACGCTGCAGAAGGGACCAAAGGACTCCTGGGCTGACCACCGGCGGGCACTTGCCCGAGCTGCCGACCACTGGACCCAAGGCCTGCAGCTTTCCACCGGACCGGAGATCCTGGACTTGTTCATCACGGAGCAACTCTTGTGGAACTGCCCTGAGGATCTCCGCCAGTTCATCCGAGACCAGAAGCCAAAGGGGTCCACGGCTACAGCTGCCCTGGCCGATGACTACACCAACAATCGGGCTCCTGAAGCCAGGAGAGCAGCCACCAGCAGCACCTGGAGAGGGGGTAAGATGAACTCTGCGACTGCCCCACCTGCCCCTAGACTGCAGGGGGTGTCCCCCTCAACTCCCCTCTCCAGGCCCGTGGCAGAACCAAGACGGTGCCACCAGTGCAACCTACCTGGACACTTCAAGGCCATGTGCCCTCAGCGTCCCAAGGCCCCGGCTCCGTCCCCGTCCCAAGGGCCACCGCATTGCTGGAGATTTTCTCCCGAGTGGGTTTTCCCCAGGAAATGCTCACTGACCGGGGGACCCAATTCATGTCCCAGCTGATGGAGGCCCTCTGTAAGCAAGTCCAGGTGCGACATCTGGTGGCCAGCCCGTACCATCCACAGACTAATGGCCTGTGCGAGCGGTTCAATGGCACCTTAAAGCAGATGCTTAAGATGTTGGTCGACTCCCATGGGCGTCACTGGGAGCGGTATCTCCCACACCTGTTATTTGCTTACCGGGAGGTTCCACAGGCCTCAACAGGATTCTCACCGTTTGAGCTCCTGTACGGGCGACGTGTGCGGGGCCCCCTGGCTCTGGTGAAAGAGGCTTGGGAAGGGGATTTGGCCACCCCTGGAGTGTCGGTTATCGAGTATGTCATGCGCTTCCGGGACAAAATGCAGGCCTTGACGCAACTGGTACACGACAATATGGCTCAAGCCCAGGCCGATCAGAAGCGTTGGTACGACCAGAACGCTTGTGAGAGGACCTACCAAGTGGGTCAAGAGGTGTGGGTACTGGTCCCCGTACCACAGGACAAGCTTCAGGCAGCCTGGGAAGGCCCATACCTCGTGTACCAGCAGCTCAACCCTGTGACGTACCTGGTCACCCTGGACCCTGCCCGTGGAAGGCGGAAGCCCTTCCATGTGAACATGATGAAGGCACATCATGAGCGGGAGGCATGTGCACTCCCTGTGTGCAACCTGCCCGAGGAGGGAGAAGCGGAAACCCTCTTGGATATGCTAGCCCAGGTTAGGGCAGGCGGATCCATTGAGGATGTGGAGGTTGGCCACCAGCTCTTGGAGGACCAACGGTCCCAGCTGTGGGCCACCCTACACCCCTTCCGGGGGTTGTTTACCAACCAGCCCGGAAGGACTGACTTGGCTGTCCATCACGTGGACACTGGGGATCATCCCCCGATCCGGCGTTCAGCATATCGGGTCTCCCTGGAGGTGCAGCAACACATGCGCCAGGAGATTGACGAGATGCTGAAGCTGGGGGTGATCCAGGCATCCAACAGCGCTTGGGCCTCACCTGTAGTCCTCGTCCCTAAGAAGGACCGAACCACTCGGTTCTGCGTGGACTACAGGGGGCTCAATGCGGTCACGGTCGCCGATGCGTACCCAATGCCACGCATCGATGACCTGCTCGATCAGTTGGCCGGGGCTCAGTACCTGACCATCATGGATCTGAGCCGGGGATATTGGCAGATCCCCCTGACTCGCAAGGCCAGGGAACGCTCTGCCTTTATTACCCCATTTGGACGGTACGAGTCCACGGTGATGCCATTCGGGATGAGGAATGCCCCTGCCACTTTCCAGCGGATGGTCAACACCCTGCTCAAGGGACTTGAAGGGTACGCGGCCGCGTACCTGGATGACATTGCCGTCTTCAGTCCCACCTGGGAAGATCACCTAGAGCATCTAGCACAGGTGCTCAGGCGGATCCACCGGGCAGGTTTGACCATCAAGCCGGGAAAGTGTCAGCTGGCCATGAGCGAGGTCCAGTACCTCGGTCACCGGGTAGGTGGGAGAACACTGAAGCCCGAGCCTGAGAAAGTGGAAGCCATCGCATCCTGGCCCACCCCCAGGACCAAGAAGCAGGTGATGTCCTTCTTGGGGACCGCTGGGTACTATAGGAGGTTTGTTCCATGCTATAGTAGCCTGGCAAAGCCCTTGACGGACCTCACCAAGAAGAAGCTGCCCTCTGCAGTCGATTGGACAATGGACTGCGAGACAGCCTTCCGGGCCCTAAAGGACGCCCTGTCCAGCCCGCCCGTGCTACAGGCAGCCGACTTCACGCGGCCGTTTGTAGTACAGACCGACGCCAGTGACTTCGGCCTCGGTGCGGTGCTCAGCCAGGTGGACTCTGCGAGCCAAGAGCACCCAGTCTTGTACCTGAGCAGGAAGCTGTTACCAAGGGAAGTTGCCTATTCCACGATGGAGAAGGAGTGCCTGGCCATAGTGTGGGCCCTGCAGCGTCTGCAACCCTATCTATACGGGCGCCACTTCATCGTGGAGACGGACCACAATCCCCTCAGCTGGTTGCACACCGTCTCTGGGACGAATGGGCGATTGTTGCGATGGAGCCTTGCGCTCCAGCAATACGACTTCACCATTCGCCACAAAAGGGGCCGTGACCACGGTAACGCAGACGGGCTGTCCCGACAAGGAGAGGTCGCGGACGGGCGCACGGGGGAACACCGGAGTGTGCTGCCCCCTAGCGCCCTCAAAAGGGGGGAGGTGTGAGGTAAATCCTGGGATATGAAGAGGAATTATGACTAGAAGTCATGATTGCTCTCATCACTCCCTGGCAGTGCCCCCCTCCCTCCTTGTTCCCAAATGTCCAGCATCTGTGAAGGTGTCACATCCCACTTACACCTCCAACAGCCATCTCCTCTGATATGGAGATGAGATGATGTGAGGACAATGGACCCAGGATGACTCCCTGCCGTCACCCTGTAACCAGAGTTGTATCTCATTAGCAAGGCTTGGAAGTAGCCAGACAGAACGACTCCAGTAAAAAATGGTTCATATCTCGCAAGCCATATCTCCGATAAATATGGCAACCATAAAAATGGTGTTTGCGCAGGCGGACGATGCTGGCACACCTTTTTTATGGAAGGGGGAGCTTGGGAAATACCCCAGGCGTGATATCAGCCATATGGGAACTCGTAGACAGGTCATGAGTCCCCTCGTTCTGTAGCTAAATTCATAACTGTCACAATGAGAGCATTGGCGTCCGCCTACGACGCTCCCAGGCAAAGTTATGGCCAATATCCCCTTTGCTGGATAATTCTGATCCATGCAGGGGGAGTGGCAGTGCTTCCCTGTGAGGTCACGAAGGTAGGAGGGGACCTGGATTTGGCCAGGTTGATAACCCTACTTCGGCCATTTTCCAGTGTTCTTCTGCTCGGGGGCCTGGTTGGGACAGACCTGTGAGAGAGTTCCTGGAAACCTGGTCTACAGCGCCCCCCTGTGGCCAGACGCACAAGGTAACTGATTGAATTGCATACCTGTTGTAAACCATGCTTTATCTGTAACTGTACTCTGACATATGTATATTCTGTAGATTCCCTATTGTATATATTGTAGTTTCTAGTGTGCTTTAGGCGATTAAATTATATAATTAATCTTGGGCTGTTCTGTTATCTCGATCTTGAATCCCACGTCTGTGTGTTCGGCTAATAGTTACCGTAAATCGGTTGGTGGCAGCGAGTTGTGCCAAGGATTATTGTGGGGAGGCCAGTGAGATTCGGGGAGAGTTTATATATTCCGCCCGCGGAGGTCGGGGGAATATATACCCTACTCTCACCGGGGACCCTTCAATAATCGGCATAAGTAGTATAGCGGCCTCCTTGCTTATTGTCGGGCAATTCCATAATTGGCCTGACTATAAGAGGGGCGCTAGAGAGCGCGTCACGTGCTCTGTCCGTCGGTCGGGAGGTATAAAGGAGGGGTGACCCCCACTTGTTACCCCCCGATTGTGACGTACTGGTAGCCAGCGCGGGGGATTTCTGAGTGACCCCCCCGGTGGTTTGTGACACCCGCTCATCA
>NC_134362.1:38774940-38864940 GCF_048569485.1 Anomaloglossus baeobatrachus
CTACTGCTGGGTCCAAAAGGGGGAGAGATGAATCCAGCAGGAAAGCTACCTATACCAATGAATACTGACAGCAGGAACAATGGAAAGTCAGGGAGCATTCTGCGCAGCCAAACACTGTGACCTTCTATGGCCTGAAACACATGACTGTGTCACACGTGACACACCCCTGGAAGACAGAGAAGTGCAAATAGAGTCTTATCCGGGTGGGAAGCAAGGGGTGAAAAACAGAAAAGGCTCCCCTTGGTGGGTTGCGAAAGTCACAACCACTTGCAAGCGTATACAAGACATGGCTACTACAGCTCAATGTGGATGTTGTGAAGGATAAGACAATCCAGGGATACTTCAATGGTGATTTTATTGAACAACGCGTTTCGGACATTCTATCTCCTTCATCAGGGCAAAATGTCAGCTGATGAAGGGAAATGGAATCTCCGAAACGCGTTGTTCAATAAAATCCCCATTGACGTATCCTTGGATTGTCTTATCCTTCACGGCAGCGTGGCATTAACTCCTTCCATCATCGCCTTACAGTCCACCTCTGTCTATGAAAGGAGGGTTGACAGAACAACCACCCCTGTAGTGCACAGCTGCTGGCGCACAATGTGCTGTGTGCAACCTTGGCATTAATGTGCTGCAATATCCATATGTAATGATATACAATGGACGCTCAGTGTTTGTTGTGCTCGGATGTCGCTTATTGACGTATATTTTCATTGCACCGGACTCATCTACATGTCAGCGCCTCTATATCTTATATAAAGAGCTCGTGGGAAGTGGACAGCAAAGCTGTTCTTCGTCGCTGTGCACTTCAGCTTGTGTTTCCTTGGTAATTGCCCATTATGAGGCCGCGGCATAATCATACTGTACAAAGGCGGGCACGCTTCCTTATTTTTGGATTGCTGACATTTCTTCTGGTTTCTTCTATTTCTTGCGTTACAGAGCTCTGCAAGTGTCGGTGGTAAATAAATGTGTCTCAGCGTCTACATTATTTGGTATTTTTCTCTCTTTTATCCAATATTAACACCTTCCCCCTCTCTATGTGGTGCGTTCTGCCTCGTCATATACAAGAAACCCTAACAACAAACTTGCCAACTCTCCCAGATGGCCCAGGAGACTCCTGGAAAAAGGAACGCTCACGGACCCCCAAAAGAATCAGTAAGTCTCCAGGGGCTTGCTAAAAGCTTTCTGAAATCATCATTCGTGAAAGGTTTATTTTATCCTGGAGTCAAAAGGAAACAGAGACTGAGGGATTGAGGTGGTGAAAAGTGGTGTGGAGAGGGTGGAGAACAAGTGTGGAGTGGGAGGAGAAAAGGTGTGGAGTAGGTGGTGAACAAGTGTAGAGTGTTCTGAGAAAAGTTGTAGATTGGATGGAGAAAAGTTGTAGAGTCTTCAGAGAAAAGGTGTGGAGCAAGTAGAAAAAAAAGGTGTGGAGCAGGTGGAAAAAAAAGGTGTGGAGTGGGAGGAGAAAAGGTGTAGATTGAGCGAAGAAAATGCATGGAGTGGGTGGAGAAAAGGTGCGGAGCAGGTGGAGCAAAGGTGTGGAGTGGGTGGAGAACAAGTGTGGAGTGTGCAGAGAAAAGGTGTGGAGCAGGTGGAGAAAAGGTGTAAATTGAGCGGAAAAAAGCCATGGAGTGTGCAGAGAAAAGATGTGGAGTGGGCAGAGAAAAGGTGTGGAGCAGGTGGAAAAAACGGTGTGGAGTGGGAGGAGAAAAGGTGTAGTGAGCAGACAAAAGGCGTGGAGTGGGTGGAGGACAAGTGTGGAGTGTGAAGAAAAAAGGTGTGGGGCAGGTGGAGAAAAGGTGTGGACTGGGTGGAGAAAAGGCATGGAGTGGGCGAAGAAACAGTGTGGAGTGCGCAGAGAAAAGGCATGGAGTGGGCGAAGAAACAGTGTGGAGTGTGCAGAGAAAAGGCATGGAGTGGGCGGAGAAACAGTGTGGAGTGTGCAGAGAAAAGGCATGGAGTGGGCGGAGAAACAGTGTGGAGTGTGCAGAGAAAAGGCATGGAGTGGGCGGAGAAACAGTGTGGAGTGTGCAGAGAAAAGGTATGGAGCAGGTGGAGAAAAGGTGTGGACTGGGCAAAGAAAAAGTGTAAAGTGGGTGGAGTACAAGTGTGGAGTGTGCAGAGAAAAGGTGGAGTGTGCAAATAAAAGGTGTGGAGTGAGTGGAGAAAAAGTGTCGATTTGGGGAACAGGTGTAGAAATTATGTAGAATGGGTGGAGAACATGTGTGGAGTAGGTGGCAAACAGCCGTGGAGTGGGTGGAGAACAGGTGTGGAGTCGGCAGAGAACAGGTGTGGAGTGGGCAGAGAACAGGTGTTAAGTGGGCAGAGTGTTATCTCCTGTACATAGAGGTGTTTTCAGCCATTGTACAGGAGGGGGAGGATGCGAGCTGTGATATCTTCTATTTTGGTGGATCCTGTGTTGTCTACTGAATATAAAGGTGTTATCAATCATTGTACAAGAGGAGGAGTTGAGCTGTGACATCATCTATTTTGAATGGTGGATCCCGTGTTATCTGCTGTATATAGAGGTGTTATCAGGCATTGTACAGGAGGGGGAGGAGGTGAGCTGTGATATCTACTGTTGTGAATGGTGGATACTGTGCTATCTACTGTATATAGAGGTGTTATCAGGCATTGTACAGGAGGGGGAGGAGGTGAGCTGTGATATCTCTATTGTGAATGGTGGATCCTGTGATATCTACTGTATATAGAAGGTATAATTAGTCATTTAACTTTTTTTTAGATTCCTGTGTATTTATAATGTAACTCTTTTCTGTAGTTAGCTGCATTGCTGATGACATTACATCGGTGCGTTAATGGCAAGAGGCCAAGAAGTGAAAATAATAGTAATCAGTAGCATTGGTGTTAATTGTCTGTGGCCTTAATGGGTCACTCCTAAGATTGTCTGAAAATAACTTCCTGACAGCAGTGATAATAGGTTAACAGCGCCACAAAGCCTGTGTGATGGCAACGTGGGCCTCGCAGAAGGTACGGGCACCGGGGGAGAGACAGGTGGGGGCAGAAGGTGCGGGCACCGGGGGAAAGACAGGTGGGGGCAGAAGGTGCGGGCACCGGGGGAAAGACAGGTGGGGGAAGAAGGTACGGGCACCGGGGGAGAGACAGGTGGGGGCAGAAGGTGCGGGCACCAGGGGAAAGACAGGTGGGGGAAGAAGGTGCGGGCACCGTGGGAGAGACAGGTGAGGGAAGAAGGTGTGGGCACCGGGGAAGAGACAGGTGGGGGCAGAAGGTGTGGGCACCGGGGGAGAGACAGGTGGGGGAAGAAGGTGTGGGCACCGGGGAAGAGACAGGTGGGGGCAGAAGGTGTGGGCACCGGGGGAGAGACAGGTGGGGGAAGAAGGTGTGGGCACCGGGAAAGAGACAGGTGGGGGCAGAAGGTGCGGGCACCGGGGGAAAGACAGGTGGGGGCAGAAGGTGCGAGCACCGGGGTAGAGACAGGTGGGGGCAGAAGGTGTGGGCACAGGGGGAGAGACAGGTGGGGGCAAAAGGTGTGGGCACCAGGGAAGAGACAGGTGGGGGCAGAAGGTGCAGGCACTGGGGGAGAGATAGGTGGGGGCAAAATGTGCGGGCACCGGGGGAGAGACAGGTGGGGGCAGAAGGTGCGGGCACCGGGGGAAAGACAGGTGGGGGAAGAAGGTGCGGGCACCGGGGGAGAGACAGGTGAGGGAAGAAGGTGTGAGCACCGGGGTAGAGACAGGTGGGGGCAGAAGGTGTGGGCACCGGGGGAGAGACAGGTGGGGGAAGAAGGTGTGGGCACTGGGGAAGAGACAGGTGGGGGCAGAAGGTGTGGGCACCGGGGGAAAGACAGGTGGGGGCAGAAGGTGTGAGCACCGGGGTAGAGACAGGTGGGGGCAGAAGGTGTGGGCACAGGGGGAGAGACAGGTGGGGGCAAAAGGTGTGGGCACCAGGGAAGAGACAGGTGGGGGCAGAAGGTGCAGGCACTGGGGGAGAGATAGGTGGGGGCAAAATGTGCGGGCACCGGGGGAGAGACAGGTGGGGGCAGAAGGTGCGGACACTGGGGTAGAGACAGGTGGGGGCAGAAGGTGCAGGCATCGGGGGAGAGACAGGTGGGGGCAGAAGGTGCAGGCACCAGGAGAAAGACAGGTGGGGGCAGAATGTGCGGGCACCGGGGGAAAGACAGGTGAGGGCAAAAGGTGCGGACACTGGGGTAGAGACAGGTGGGGGCAGAAGGTGCAGGCATCGGGGGAGAGACAGGTGGGGGCAGAAGGTGCAGGCACCAGGAGAAAGACAGGTGGGGGCAGAATGTGCGGGCACCGGGGGAAAGACAGGTGAGGGCAAAAGGTGTGGACACTGGGGTAGAGACAGGTGGGGGCAGAAGGTGCGGGCATTGGGGGAGAGACAGGTGGGGGCAGAAGGTGCGGGCACCGGGGAAGAGACAGGTGGGGGCAGAAGATGCGGGCACTGGGGGAAAGACAGGTAAGGGCAGAAGGTGCGAGCACCGGGGAAGAGACAGGTGGGGGCAGCAGGTGCGGGCACCGGGGGATAGACAGGTGAGGGCAGAAAGTGTGGGCACCGGGGAAGAGACAGGTGGGGGCAGAAGATGCGGGCACTGGGGGAAAGATAGGTGGGGGCAGAAGGTGCGAGCACCGGGGAAGAGACAGGTGGGGGCAGCAGGTGCGGGCACCGGGGGATAGACAGGTGGGGGCAGAAGGTGTGGGCACCGGGGAAGAGACAGGTGGGGGCAGAAGATGCGGGCACTGGGGGAGAGACAGGTGGGGGCAGAAGATGCGGGCACTGGGGGAGAGACAGGTGGGGGCAGAAGATGTGGGCACTGGGGGAAAGACAGGTGGGGGCAGAAGGTGCGAGCACCGGAGGAGAGACAGGTGGGGGCAGAAGGTGTGGGCGCCGGGGAAGAGACAGGTGGGGGCAGAAGGTGCGAGCACCGGGGGATAGACAGGTGGGGGCAGAAGGTGCGGGCACCGGGGGAGAGACAGGTGGGGGCAGAAGATGCGGGCACTGGGGGAAAGGCAGGTGGGGGCAGCAGGTGCGGGCACCGGGGGGTAGACAGGTGGGGGCAGAAGGTGCAGGCACTGGGGAAGAGACAGGTGGGGGCAGAAGGTGCCGTCATTTTATAGGAGGAGGAGGTGAGCTGTGACATCACATATTGTAAATGGAGGATCCTGCATTATCTACTGTATGTAGAGGTGTTATCAGTCATTGTACAGGAGAGGAGGCTACTGCGATGTCATTGGGGTCAAATCGAAAGTGATGCACATCCGGCGCCAGTAACGACGTTATGATGACATTATGATCGCAAAAGCGTCGTAAATCGGTGATCGGTGTAGTGTCGGTCATTTCCATAATTTCGGAAGGACCGATGTTACGATGTTGTTCCTCGTTCCTGCGGCAGCACACATCGCTGTGTGTGAAGCTGCAGGAGCGAGGAACATCTCCTTACCTGTGTCCCGACAATGCGGAAGGAATGAGGGGGGTGGGATGTTTACATCCCGCTCATCTCCGCCCCTCCGCTTCTATGCCGCCTGCCGTGTGACGTCGCTGTGACGCCGCACAACCCACCCCCTTAGGAAGGAGGCGGGTCACCGGCCAGAGCGACGTCGCAGGGCAGGTAAGTGCGTATGAAGCTGCCGTAGCGATAATGTTCACTACGGCAGCTATCACAAGGGCGGGGACTATCGCCCTCGGCACCGCAAGCATCGGCTAGCAATGTCGCAGCGTGCAGAGTACCCCTAAGGGTCATTCAGATGTCACCTGAATAGATAAAAAAAAAAACAATATCCCTGCAAATAAAAAAAGAAAATAATAATAAATCCCCGGTCTCTGCTGCTCTCCCATACTGCAGTGAGCTCCGGCGGCTGTACAGCGCAGCAGTCGTCTATAATCTGATTATCGGCCTGTCGCTTAGATTTCAAGCAGCCGCATCCTTCTCCTTCCCAGGAGATAATTGTCACCAGATGCCTCTGCAGACGCCTCCTCCCAATTAAAAGAGCATTGACAGAGTGAGCCTCTGTTCACACTGAGTGAGTGCAATCCAGTGTGGGGAAGGCCGATCTGTGCAGGGGTTTTAAGGATTTTGGAGACAATCCTCATCAAAATCTTCCAAAAAAGTGAGTGATCTGGATTTTTTGTGTATGAGATAAAAAGAATGGCACGATTGGCACATGGATGGCAGCACTCGGGTGACACTTGTGAGTGACGCCCCGGCCTATCAGGTCATCACAGGGTATTGTGCAATCTGCCCTTGTGCACAGTATGCACTCCTCCTTGGTTACGGATCCCTGTCTGTTGGTGTTGCTAAGAGCAGAGCCAGTCAAAACCCTAGGAACACTCTGCACCACACCCACCAGACACACCATTGGGGGGGCCTGAAGGGAATAGGGTCACCCACTTGGGGGGTTGGTAGGGGAAAGTGAACAAGTGAGAGGAGTTGTGAAGTGGAGAGTGAAGGGTGAGGAGCTGGGCTCCTGAGTGCTAGGTGGCAGACGTTGGTCTGGGCCTGGTAGGAGCTGGAACCCCGGTCACAGGGGATCGCGTCAAGGGGCACAGATCTGCTGACGGCCTTGAGCAATCACCGGGCAGGGGCCAGGGCACGACAGGGTACGTGGACCCTAGGCCGGAAAGTAGCTTCACGCGTTCCGGTAATTTACCCGACGGGGGTGAAGACTTCAAAATTCATCCCCAACCCGCTCCAAAATCGGGATACTAGCACACCGATAAGATAGGACTTTCCCAATACAGTCCAAAGAAATCCTACGCGTGAACCCTGAGAGCAAACTCACTCCGTTAGCCACACGGGTGACCGGGACACGAAAAGTTTTACACTTGAGGGTCTAAATAGAGACAAAGGTGCCAAGGAAAGGGTCACAGACTAACAGCAACACCAAAGGGACGGACCCAAGCGTGCTTCCTACAAGCTGCAGAATTTTGGTTTACAAGCTGTCGGTGTTGTTATTTCTGGACTGAGTGAGTACACTGAATTTCCCCTGCTCCTACTCCAGCGGCACCCATCCACCAACCGTCCGACGGGCCCCGGGACACAAACCCCCTACCCACGGAGGGGTTAAACATCAGGCTGCCACACCATCGTCACCGGGCTCCCCAACAGCAGCAGTGGTTCCTCACATTACCACGCACCGTGGATGGAATCACAAAACAAACTTTCTAATCCCTTTGTACATATTCCCCCTCTTCTTTTATTCGAGTGTCTGCGCGGCCCCCCCCGGATCCGGAGACCCCTCGAGCCACCGCGGCTCCGGATCCAAGCGGCTCGGCCGCTGATGTGACGGCGGTACATATGAGATAAAAAAAATGGCACAAATGGCACATGGATGGCAGCACTCAGATGACACATGGATGGCAGCATTCAGATGACACATGGATGGCAGCACTCAGATGACACATGGGTGGCAGCACTCAGGTAACACATGGGTGGCAGCACTCAGATGACACATGGATGGCAGCACTCAGGTGACACATGGGTGGCAGCACTCAGACGACACATGGATGGCAGCACTCAGCTAACACATGGGTGGCAGTGTGACGCCCCTGGACTAGTCAGGTCATCACAGGGTACTGCACGCTCTTTATCTCCTAGTGCAGGACTCAACCCTCCATGGTTCTGGGTTCCCAACTTGCAGTACTGCCTCCACCAGCATCTAAAAATCCCAATCAGACCTCGCACCACACCCTGTCAGGCACACCAGTGGGCTGCTAAGCTGGAATAGGGATGCCCACCTAGGGGTCAGGCAGGGAGGTGGGAGGTGACAAGTCAGAACAGTGGTAGCCCTCAAGCAGTGAGGAGCTTGGGGAAGCTGGGAGTTGGAGCTCCCAGGGGAGAAGTAGATTGGGTTGCAGATGGTGATCTGGACCCGGAGGAGTCGGAGACCCGGTCACGGGATATTTGGACTGGGTGCTTGGCTAGTCTGGAGGATAGACAGCAGCCGCAGTTCAATAGCCGGGCTGGGGATGAAAGCATGTCGGGGTACTGGACCCTAGGTCAGGGAGAGGCTTCAAGCAACTTGGCAATTAACCTGTGGAGGACAGGACCTTTATGGACTGTTCCCATGAAGCTCAGAGAACGGGGGCACTAGCGCAACGAGGGGGATAGGGCTTTCCAATCAAAGCAGCCCACTGAAATCCCAAGTGTGAGCTCCTCAGAGCACAGCTCCTTCACACCAAAAAGTGGGGAGCGGGGCCCGGACAGCTTCAAGCTTACGAGCCACTTGAACACTTTCAAAATTCTGTGCACGGAAGCAGGCTCCGGACTATCAGGCAGTACTGCAGGGGACGGGACCCGGACGAGCTCCCCCAAGAGGGCAGCGGCACCCAGAGACTTGATTTACCCTGTTGTCAGCGTCTGCTTTCCTTCTGAGTGAGTACCTGATTAGCCCCTGCTACCAGCGAGCCTGCGCTCCCCTGCACCCCATAACACCATCCAGGGTCCCGGGGTCTTTCTCTACCCGTGGAGGGTAACGTCATCTGGCTGCCCCACTCCATCGCCCCGGGTACTCCCAATGGCAGCGGCGATACTCAGTGGTGTAACTAGAGTTTGATGGGCCCCGATACAAAGTTCGGACTAATGGTAAAATTGTCTCTTTCAGCAATGACATTATCCCTGTAAGTAATTGAGACATAATTACCTAATTTTGGCTTCTTTCCTAAATTCGCTAATATATGGCTGACGTGATACTTTAGGTGGAAACAATCTGTAAGTATTTTTCGGACGGGAGCTACTAAATAACGATTGTGCCGCACTATAGATACTAATATACCGCACTGTATGCTGTAATGATACAGATTGATACATTTTTGTAGACAGGATTAATTATGGAATCTATGCATATTCGGCAAAGCTTCATTTTAATGCAAGCTGGGTCACAACATGATACTCCGGGGACGCACGAGTTTATACGCGGCTCTGCTGAGTTAATTGTTCTTGTGTCCTCGTTTCGAGTGAAGATGACCTTAATAAGACATAATAACTTTAGGCTGTGTTCACATCTGCATCCGAGGCTTCATTACAGATTTCACACTATTTTATCCTATACAATATGACGGAAACCCGACAAAGCTGGTAGTAGTCAATGGAGGCCGTCGGGCACCGCAGATATGAAAAGACCCCTTAGGCTAAGTTCACACGTTGCAGATTTGTTGTGGATGCTTCTCAGCAATTACACAAGTATCTGCAGGGAAACTAAAGCGGCAAATCCCCACCAATGACTTCTTTACACCATGATTCCTCTGCCCGTAAAGGGTTTTTTCCATCATAATATATAAGCTTGTAAGCACTTTTCCAATTTGTTGCTTGTTACATTTTTCAGCCCTTCTTGAGTTATAAATATTTATCACTACTGTTCTTTTTGTTTACAGTTCTTTGCCTTGTCACAGGGCAGAACATGCACTGCGCTTACAAGCTCTTTCCTATGGAGCATGTAAGCACTGCTTTAAAGCTGTCTGATCGTTTGAGCTCACTGTTACCTCCTAATCCTAAGCAGCTTCAGCAGAGTGCTTACATGCTAGACAACAGCAGTGGTCAGCGTCCTAGGTAATGTACTGGAAAAGTGTTAATATCTCAAGAACGTCTCCAAATTTTATTAAGCAGTAAGTTGCACTCTCACCTTCCCAGCCGCCCCTAGCGAGGACGCTGGCACTCTCACCCTCCCAGCCGCCCCTAGTGAGGATGTTGGCACTCTCACCTTCCCAGCCGCCCCTAGCGAGGACCCTGGCACTCTCACCTTCCCAGTCGCCCCTAGCGAGGATGTTGGCACTCTCACCTTCCCAGCCGCCCCTAGTGAAGACGTTGGCACCCTCACCTTCCCAGCCGCCCCTAGTGAGGACGTTGGCACTCTCACCTTTCCAGCTGTCTCTAGCGAGGACGCTGGCACTCTCACCTTCCCAGCCGCCCCTAGTGAGGACGTTGGCACTCTCACCTTTCCAGCCGCCCCTAGCGAGGACGCTGGCACTCTCACCCTCCCAGCCGCCCCTAGTGAGGATGTTGGCACTCTCACCTTCCCAGCCGCCCCTAGCGAGGACGCTGGCACTCTCACCTTCCCAGTCGCCCCTAGCGAGGATGTTGGCACTCTCACCTTCCCAGCCGCCCCTAGTGAGGACGTTGGCACTCTCACCTTCCCAGCCGCCCCTAGTGAAGACGTTGGCACCCTCACCTTCCCAGCCGCCCCTAGTGAGGACGTTGGCACTCTCACCTTCCCAGCTGTCTCTAGCGAGGACGCTGGCACTCTCACCTTCCCAGCCGCCCCTAGTGAGGACGTTGGCACTCTCACCTTCCCAGCCATCCCTAGTGAGGACGTTGGCACTCTCACCTTCCCAGCTGTCTCTAGCGAGGACGCTGGCACTCTCACCTTCCCAGCTGTCTCTAGCGAGGACGCTGGCACTCTCACCTTCCCAGCCGCCCCTAGTGAGGACGTTGGCACTCTCACCTTCCCAGCCGCCCCTAGTGAGGACGTTGGCACTCTCACCTTCCCAGCTGTCTCTAGCGAGGACGCTGGCACTCTCACCTTCCCAGCTGTCTCTAGCGAGGACGCTGGCACTCTCACCTTCCCAGACATCCCTAGCAAGGACGCCTGCACTCTCACTTTCCCAGCTGTCCAGTGGTGACTGCTCAGACCCCGACTCCTGCCACGACCCCCGGAGCCTGCACAGGTCAACTGAAAGTGTCCTTAGGGAGTACACATGGGTATGACCTCTTTCTTAAAGGGTCAGTGTGCCCTAACACAGACGTACCTCTCAGCCTATGCCCGAGCAGCATCAGGTGCTAAGGCACCTTCCCCTTAAGGGATGTGCCTGGGCAACATGATTCTAATGTTGCTAGTTCCTAAGTCGCTTTGTGCGCCTTACCTGCCTTACCAGAAATCTTACTAAAATCTAAGAATTGTGTAACATATGTCACAACTGAATATAAAATAAATGGGCGGGCATTGCCACAGCACTGTCCTACTCATGCTCCACCCAGCTTTGGCGGAGATAGTAATTACTAGCGAGAAAACATCAAATGTTGTAAAATGTGTGTTCAACTTCGCTTTGTGCAAAAACGTTGCAATTTCTCACTGGGATTTATGCAGGAAAATTGGCATAAATACTTTGCTGAATCGTTTCCTAAACGTTCATGCTTATTTAGCGGCACCATATGACAAAGGCAATATCAGCTGATTAATATTCCATTCATATTTTAGGAGACAGATATACACAGATGGTGTGGCCCGCAGTGCACATCTTCACACGTTTCATCATTAGACCTTTTACCCCTTGATAATGCCGCTTCTGCGGTGAAACATGTCGGGGGAGGGGGCTGGTTTCCTAATTGTTTTATCTCTTGCTCCACTTTTCAATTTGTGAAGATTTGCACTGCAGGCAGCACCATCTGTGTATATCTGTCTCCTAATATATAAATGGGATATTTATAAGCTGATGTTCACATTGTTATATCGTTCGGGTAAATGAGCATTGATGAACGTTTATTGCGAAAGATTTATAACCCTAAAGTGTAACCCTCTAGATACGGCATTTGATAGAGAATTAATTAAATTAATATTAGAGAATTGATATCCCTGAGTACATTTATCACTTTGTAGCCATCTCCTATATTTACCATCATCATTGTGTAATTGATGCATCTTATATCATTTTTAATTGATATATAGCATCTAAAATATTAATATTAAAAGCAAAAGTAAAAGTGAAGTTTTAGAACATATATACTTTTGAATGGTGAAAGTTTTGCAATTGTCCTATGGACTGTAAGCTAAGTAGGACTGGGCAATTCCTAGCACTGCAGGTCTTAAATAAATAGAGTGAATCCCTATTTTTTATATATACATACATATATATATATATATATATATATATATATATATATATATATATATATATATATATATATATATATATATATGTCATGATTGACTCCTGGTTCAGCTGGAGCTGAGCCTTTTTTTAGTTTGACTTCTGATGCAAGTCACGTTAGGGGTTAATCCTTCCTGCCTCGTTCTGGAGGTCAGGCTGCTTTATTAGGGCACTGTTTCTCTTGGACTTCGCCAGTGATACTTCTGGCTCTGCTGTGTTCTGCTCTTGAGTGACCTGTTGTCTGCCCTGCCCCCTCCTGACTTCCGGGTTCACCTGACCTGTTAACCTCCTCTGTTGTCTGTTTCCATCAGTGTCTCTCCTGCTGTCTCCCTGTTCGTTCCTTATCTGTTTACCTTAATTCTGTCTTGTCCTCCCACTCCCCCTCGCTTCTAGGCTCTGATTTCCCGGCTACTGACTATTTGCTTCCCTCTGACTACGTTTAGACTTTGCCCTTGTGTACTTACAAGACCTCATGTTGTGACACGGCTTTCTGACGATTCTACTGCCATCTGGTGGGCTTGACTAGTATTACCTCTGCTAGGGAATTCCCTGCTCATACGTTTCCTCCACTTTTACGCCCCCTAGTGGTTTATCAGCTAACTACCTTCTCAGATAGTTTCAGGAATCCTCTCAGTCCCACATTACTGTGCTGCACTGCTATTGTACATCTTAGAGTGCAGCGTGACAATATATATATATATATATAAAATTAAAATATGTGTGTGTGTATATATATATATATATCTACATATATATATATGTATATATATATATATATATATGTGTGTGTGTAAATATGTGTATATATGTATATATATGTATACATATATGTGTATATATATATATATATGTGTGTGTGTGTATATGTGTATATATGTATATATGTATATATATGTATACATATATGTGTATATATATATATATATATATGTATATATATATATATATATGTGTATATATATACGTGTAAATATGTATATATATATGTATATATATGTGTATATATATATATATATATATGTATATGTATGTGTATATATATATATATATATATATATATATATATATATATATATACAGTCAGGGCCAGAAATATTTGGACAGTGACACAAGTTTTGTTATTTTAGCTGTTTACAAAAACATGTTCAGAAATACAATTATATATATAATATGGGCTGAAAGTGCACACTCCCAGCTGCAATATGAGAGTTTTCACATCCAAATCGGAGAAAGGGTTTAGGAATCATAGCTCTGTAATGCATAGCCTCCTCTTTTTCAAAGGACCAAAAGTAATTGGACAAGGGACTCTAAGGGCTGCAATTAACTCTGAAGGCGTCTCCCTCGTTAACCTGTAATCAATGAAGTAGTTAAAAGGTCTGGGGTTGATTAGAGGTGTGTGGTTTTGCATTTGGAAGCTGTTGCTGTGACCAGACAACATGCGGTCTAAGGAACTCTCAATTGAGGTGAAGCAGAAAATCCTGAGGCTGAAAAAAAGAAAAAATCCATCAGAGAGATAGCAGACATGCTTGGAGTAGCAAAATCAACAGTCGGGTACATTCTGAGAAAAAAGAAATTGACTGGTGAGCTTGGGAACTCAAAAAGGCCTGGGCGTCCACGGATGACAACAGTGGTGGATGATCGCCGCATACTTTCTTTGGTGAAGAAGAACCCGTTCACAACATCAACTGAAGTCCAGAACACTCTCAGTGAAGTAGGTGTATCTGTCTCTAAGTCAACAGTAAAGAGAAGACTCCATGAAAGTAAATACAAAGGGTTCACATCTAGATGCAAACCATTCATCAATTCCAAAAATAGACAGGCCAGAGTTAAATTTGCTGAAAAACACCTCATGAAGCCAGCTCAGTTCTGGAAAAGTATTCTATGGACAGATGAGACAAAGATCAACCTGTACCAGAATGATGGGAAGAAAAAAGTTTGGAGAAGAAAGGGAACGGCACATGATCCAAGGCACACCACATCCTCTGTAAAACATGGTGGAGGCAACGTGATGGCATGGGCATGCATGGCTTTCAATGGCACTGGGTCACTTGTGTTTATTGATGACATAACAGCAGACGAGTAGCCGGATGAATTCTGAAGTGTACCGGGATATACTTTCAGCCCAGATTCAGCCAAATGCCGCAAAGTTGATCGGACGGCGCTTCATTGTACAGATGGACAATGACCCCAAGCATACAGCCAAAGCTACCCAGGAGTTCATGAGTGCAAAAAAGTGGAACATTCTGCAATGGCCAAGTCAATCACCAGATCTTAACCCAATTGAGCATGCATTTCACTTGCTCAAATCCAGACTTAAGACGGAAAGACCCACAAACAAGCAAGACCTGAAGGCTGCGGCTGTAAAGGCCTGGCAAAGCATTAAGAAGGAGGAAACCCAGTGTTTGGTGATGTCCATGGGTTCCAGACTTAAGGCAGTGATTGCCTCCAAAGGATTCGCAACAAAATATTGAAAATAAAAATATTTTGTTTGGGTTTGGTTTATTTGTCCAATTACTTTTGACCTCCTAAAATGTGGAGTGTTTGTAAAGAAATGTGACAATTCCTACAATTTCTATCAGATATTTTTGTTCAAACCTTCAAATTAAACGTCACAATCTGCACTTGAATTCTGTTGTAGAGGTTTCATTTCAAATCCAATGTGGTGGCATGCAGAGCCCAACTCGCCAAAATTGTGTCACTGTCCAAATATTTCTGGACCTAACTGTATATATATGTGTATATATATATATATATATATATATATATATATATGGCATATCGTCACTTTTAGCTCCGTTTTCCATGCATTGATTTACACTGAAAAGAGTGCATTGTGTATAGTGAAGTATGGCGGTGTCAGTGATGGCTACAGTAAAGCATGGTGGTGGCTCGGGGATGTCTCTAGTGAAACATGGCAATAATTTAGTGATGCTTGAAGTGAAGTAAAGTGTGGCGGCAGCCCGCTGATGCTTACAGTGAAGCATGGCGGAAAATTGGTGATGCCTTCAGTAATGCATGGAGATCACTCAGTATTATCTACAGTGAAGTAGGGCAGTGTCTCATTGATACATACAGTGACGCATGGCTATTGTTCAGTCCTACCTACAGTGAAGCATGGTGGTGGCACAGTGATACCTACAGTGAAGCATGAAGATGGCTCAGTGATGCCTATAGTGAAGCATGAAGGTGGATCAGTAATACCTACAGTGAAGTGTGCTGGAGGCTCAGTCCTACCTACAGTGAGGCATGTTGGTGACTCAGTGATGTCTACAGTAATGCATCATGGTAGCACAGTGATACCTACCGTGAAGCATGAAGATGGCTCAGTGATGCCTAGCGTGAAGCATGAAGATAAATCAATAATACCTACAGTGAAATGTGCTGGTGGCTTAGTCCTACCTACAGCGAGGCATGGCGGTGGCTCAGTGATGTATACAGTAATGCATTGTGGTAGCACAGTGATACCTACAGTTAAGCATGAAGATGGCTCAGTGATGCTTACAGTGAAGCATGAAGATGGATCAGTAATACTTACAGTGAAGTGTGCAGATGGCTCAGTCCTACCTACAATGAGGCATGGTGGTGGCTTGGTGATGCCTACAGTAAAACATGGCAGTGGCTCAGGGATGCCTACAGTGAAGCATGATGATAGCTCAATAATGCCTACAGTTAAGCATGAAGATGGCTCACTGATCTCTACAGTGAAGCATGGCGGTGGCTCAGTGATGCCTACAGTGAAGGATTGTAGTTTTGCAGTTTACCCAGCATAAAAGAGGCATGATTTCTATAAATCCCATCCACTTTGCTTGCACCATAAAACGCTGTTTGTTTGACTCAGCAAAAATACGCAGCTTCAAAAACGCAAGTAAAGCTCATCGTGGGCACGTTCCCAAGTGGCGTCTTGTTCTACATTTGTTATATTAGTTGCGTTCAGCTATTTGCTCTTATTTGCTGAGTTTATTGCAAACAGCAGAAGGTTTATAATTGTCTTATGTTTGGATGAGCTGCAAAAAGTGTCTAAAACACAAAATAAAATGTGATGCTATATAATGTAGCTAAATCTAATAAGTTATGAATCTTTCACCAAGGTCTGTGTGTGTGCTACTATAGCTGCTAGGTCAAGGTCAAGGTCACCAAGGTCTGTGTGTGTGCTAGTATAGCTGCTAGAAACAAGATATACTTAGTGTAACACTCGCCGCTGGAGATGTTAAGGTGGTGACCAGGAGTGGAACCATCCTCTAGAGAGGCTTGACTAAGTGCCCTCCGCGAGGCAGAAACCAGGTGCCAGTCCCAGGGCAGCGACCGGGACTGTGACAGCTGACCCCCAGGGCAAGGACGGACACTGGTGCAAACAGGCAGAGTCACTAATTTAGCAGATGCAGGTGGGACGGCTGTGGCAGATGGCATGGCTAAGATGGACTGATATAGTCAATAGTGCAGCAGGGACCAGTGAGGCTGATAGCACGGCCAGGATGGATGGACAGAGTCACTAATGTAGACGGGGAAAACCAGGATAGCTGAAGCTGAAAACACGGCCAGGATGGATGGACAGAGTCACTAGTGTAGACAGGGACCACCAAGATAGCTGAGGCTCAAACCACGGCCAGGATGTACGGACAGAGTCACTAATGTAGACGAGAATCACCAGGATAGCTGAGGCTGAAAGCACGGTCAGCATGGACGGACAGAGTCACTAATGTAGACGGGGATCACCAGGATAGCTGAGGCTGAAAACACGGCCAGGATGGATGGACAGAGTCAGTAGTGTAGATGGGGACCTCCAGGATAGCTGAGGCTGAAAGCACAGCTAGGATGGATGGACAGAGTGACTAATGTAGACGGGGATCATCAGGATAGCTGAGGCTGAAAGCACGGTCAGCATGGGCGGACAGAGTCACTAATGTAGACGGGGATCATCAGGATAGCTGAGGCTGAAAGCACGGTCAGCATGGACGGACAGAGTCACTAATGTAGACGGGGATCATCAGGATAGCTGAGGCTGAAAGCACGGCCAGGATGGATGGACAGAGTCAGTAGTGTAGATGGGACTGAATAGGATAACTGAAGTGAGCACTAATATATATATATGAGTGCAAGCCAAAAAATACATACCATATAAGAATAAGGCTGCACATCAAACTTAGATAATGGTATAATGCCTCAAGCATATGGAAAAATATTGGAATATACAATGAAAAAGTAGCATTTTTCATTGTATATTCCAATATTTTTCCATATGCTTGAGGCATTATACCATTATCTAAGTTTGATGTGCAGCCTTATTCTTATATAGTAGTGTAGATGGGGACCTCCAGGATAGCTGAGGCTGAAAGCACAGCTAGGATGGATGGACAGAGTGACTAATGTAGACGGGGATCATCAGGATAGATGAGGCTGAAAACACAGCCAGAATGGATGGACAGTCACTAGTGTACATGGGGACCTCCAGGATAGCTGAGGCTGAAAGCACGGCCAGGATGGACAGACAGAGTCACTAATATAGACTGGGACCACCGGGACAGCTGAGGGTGATAGCACAGCTAGGATTGACGGACAGAGTCACTCGTGTAGACAGGGACCACGGTCAGGATTAACATTTAACGACGTACCAATGGGGCAGGAAAACAGGAATGGGTCACTGTACATTGACACAGGAACACAAAGCGGATAGGGGGACCTGACAACTAGCTAGCTAGGGTAAGGAACACTAACTAACCAATACGTTGATCAGGCACCTCCTCTAGTGGGAAAGTGCCTTAAGCACCCAGTGCCTCTCAGTGAAAGGCTGAGAGGTACTTACAGGAAGTAACGCTCTGGCCCTTTAAGAGAAGGGTAGCAGTGCTCGCACACGCCCTAGGAGAACTCCCGGAGGACCTTTGCGGCATCTACAGGACCCGGGAGGAGGTAACAAGGGAAACCCAAATGGAGGACCACAGGGAAGCCAGGCCAGCAGCGGCGGTGAGTGAGCTGGAGTCCCTGCAGTGAGGAGGGAGAGCGGTGCAGAGACGCTGGTGCTACACTTAGATTAGGATTTTCTTTTATTTTTTTTTCATATATTGCATATTTCCCAACAGACCCAATATTGCCAGGACAATCCTTCAAACGAGGAAGTAAAACCATGTCCAAAAGAGATTGTTTTTGGAGACTTCCCAGGTCCTAAATCCATATATGCAAAATAAAGACTGTGATCCGCTCACAGATTGCAGAGAAGTGGGAAATTTTAACCCTTTTGATCCTATTACCAGAGCTGTCCTGATTTTAAGACAGCAAACGCAACAACGTAGACGTCTCATCTACAGTGACGTAACATCCCGCTGTAAACTGGACAATGATGTAGCACTGCATCACTATGGACAAAACCTCCCTGCAGCCCAGTACTAAAATAAATTATGGAAAGAGCAAAAGTCACTTGTTTTCTGATACAAGTGCCTCCATGCATCATATCGATGATCCAGCGTGCCGCCATATAGAAACCCTCCGTGATATCACTGTTCAGCAAATTTTGGAGCTATAAGATTTTTACTGTAGCTGAAGAAGAGTCAACGCATTATTAAAACAGGAAGGAAAGAAGATGACTCTGTGGGTCTACCCACACAGCACAATATGATCTGATTACAGAACCATGCCAAAAAAATAGCGCCCACATGGCAGACTGGCCCAACACCATTCTGCTTATTAGAAGGATGTGTTCACAGACAAGTAGTGCCTACCGAAACGTGCCAAACAGTCACCTAACACGGTGCCAAGTGCCACATCACTTTGTGAAGTCTGTTTCTTCGTGATGAAATGCTACATGTCAGACTATACATCATACAATGTTACAACATTTAGGCGTATTTATTATTATTAATTTATATATATATATATATATATATATATATATATATAAATACTTGCTGTACTACCCGGCTTCGCCCGGGTTAATAACTGCTGTTAAAATTTCGCCTCACAACATAACCTATGACGCTCTCGGTGTCCAGACGTGTGAGTGTGCAAAATTTGGTGGCTGTAGCTGCGACGGTGCAGATGCCAATCCCGGACATACATACATACACACACACACACACACACACACATACACACGCCCGGGTTAATAACTGTTGTTAACAAAATAGAATGTATTAACATTCCCGGGATAGAATGTATAAATAGAATGTATTAACGCCCGGGATAATTAATAATAATTAATAATTTTATTCATTTATATAGCGCTATTAATTCCACAGCGCTTTACATACATTGGCAACACTGTCCCCATTGGGGCTCACAATCTAGAGTCCCTATCTGTATGTCTTTGGAGTGTGGGAGGAAACCGGAGACCCCGGAGGAAACCCACGCAAACACGGGGAGAACATACAAACTCCTTGCAGATGGTGTCCTTGGTGGGACTTGAACCCAGGACCCCAGCGCTGCAAGACTGCAGTGCTAACCACTGAGCCACCGTGCTGCCATAGTAACTGTCTCTCTGTTTCTTTCCCATTCTCTGTCTGTCTCCCCCTCTGTATATATCTCTCTGTCTCGCTCTCTCTTTGTCTGTCTGTCTCTTTCCCTGTCTGTCTCTGACTGTCTCTGTCTTTTTCTCCATCTGTCTCAATCTCTTTCCCTGTCTGTCTATCTCTTTCCTTGTCTGTCTATCTATCTCTGTCACTTTCCCTGTTTGTCTCTTTCCCTGTCTGTCTCTTTCCCTCTTTCCCTCTGTCTCTTTCCCTGTGTCTGTCTCTTTGTCTCTTTACCTGTTTTTGTCTGTCTCTTACCCTATCTGTCTCTCTCCCTCTCTTTCCCTGTCTGTCTGTTTCCCTGTGTCTGTCTCTTTGTCTGTGTCTGTCTCTTAACCTGTCTCTCTCTTTCCCTCTTTTTCCCTGTCTGTCTCTTTCCCTGTCAGTCTGTCTCTTTGTCTGTGTCTGTCTCTTTGTGTCTGTCTCTTACCCTGTCTATGTCTGTTTCTTACCCTGTCTGTGTCTGCCTCTTTCCCTGTCTGTGTCTGTCTCTTTCCCTGGCTGCATTGTGACACGCCAACATTCCATATAAGGGCGTAGCTGCGCATTCTTCTGAAGTTCTGGCTGCACTGTGGCTCCCAGCTCCATTTGCTTTAATGGAAGCAGGTTTTTTGGCAAATAACTGTAAAGCGCGGGGTTAAAATTTCCCCTCAAAACATAGCCTATGACGCTCTCGGCGTCCAGACGTGTGAGTGTGCAAAGTTTGGGGCTGTAGCTGCGACGGTGCAGATGCCAATCCCGGACATACATACACACATACATACATACACACATTCAGCTTTATATATTAGATATATATATATATACAGTTAGGTCCATAAATATTTGGACAGTGACACAATTTTCGCGAGTTGGGCTCTGCATGCCACCACATTGGATTTGAAATGAAACCTCTACAACAGAATTCAAGTGCAGATTGTAACGTTTAATTTGAAGGTTTGAACAAAAATATCTGATAGAAATTGTAGGAATTGTACACATTTCTTTACAAACACTCCACATTTTAGAAGGTCAAAAGTAATTGGACAAATAAACCAAACCCAAAAAAAATATTTTTATTTTCAATATTTTGTTGCGAATCCTTTGGAGGCAATCACTGCCTTAAGTCTGGAACCCATGGACATCACCAAACGCTGGGTTTCCTCCTTCTTAATGATTTGCCAGGCCTTTACACCCGCAGCCTTCAGGTCTTGCTTGTTTGTGGGTCTTTCCGTCTTAAGTCTGGATTTGAGCAAGTGAAATGCATGCTCAATTGGGTTAAGATCTGGTGATTGACTTGGCCATTGCAGAATGTTCCACTTTTTTGCTCTCATGAACTCCTGGGTAGCTTTGGCTGTATGCTTGGGGTCATTGTCCATCTGTACTATGAAGCGCCGTCTGATCAACTTTGCGGCATTTGGCTGAATCTGGGCTGAAAGTATATCCCGGTACACTTCAGAATTCATCCGGCTACTCTTGTCTGCTGTTATGTCATCAATAAACACAAGTGACCCAGTGCCATTGAAAGCCATGCATGCCCATGCCATCACGTTGCCTCCACCATGTTTTACAGAGGATGTGGTGTGCCTTGGATCATGTGCCGTTCCCTTTCTTCTCCAAACTTTTTTCTTCCCATCATTCTGGTACAGGTTGATCTTTGTCTCATCTGTCCATAGAATACTTTTCCAGAACTGAGCTGGCTTCATGAGGTGTTTTTCAGCAAATTTAACTCTGGCCTGTCTATTTTTGGAATTGATGAATGGTTTGCATCTAGATGTGAACCCTTTGTATTTACTTTCATGGAGTCTTCTCTTTACTGTTGACTTAGAGACAGATACACCTACTTCACTGAGAGTGTTCTGGACTTCAGTTGATGTTGTGATCGGGTTCTTCTTCACCAAAGAAAGTATGCAGCGATCATCCACCACTGTTGTCATCCGTGGACGCCCAGGCCTTTTTGAGTTCCCAAGCTCACCAGTCAATTCCTTTTTTCTCAGAATGTACCCGACTGTTGATTTTGCTACTCCAAGCATGTCTGCTATCTCTCTGATGGATTTTTTCTTTTTTTTCAGCCTCAGGATGTTCTGCTTCACCTCAATTGAGAGTTCCTTAGACCGCATGTTGTCTGGTCACAGCAACAGCTTCCAAATGCAAAACCACACACCTGTAATCAACCCCAGACCTTTTAACTACTTCATTGATTACAGGTTAATGAGGGAGACGCCTTCAGAGTTAATTGCAGCCCTTAGAGTCCCTTGTCCAATTACTTTTGGTCCCTTGAAAAAGAGGAGGCTATGCATTACAGAGCTATGATTCCTAAACCCTTTCTCCGATTTGGATGTGAAAACTCTCATATTGTAGCTGGGAGTGTGCACTTTCAGCCCATATTAAATATATAATTGTATTTCTGAACATGTTTTTGTAAACAGCTAAAATAACAAAACTTGTGTCACTGTCCAAATATTTCTGGACCTAACTGTATATATATATATATATATATATATACATAGTATATCCTACAAAGAAATAGTTAAGGCAAACCAAATCCAAAACCTGACACCAGGTTTTTGCTACCCCACCTGATGTACGGGTAGAGACCCTGATTCCAGCAATGTATTACTTATTCGTCTGCTTGCTGTCTTTTTGATAAAATCACAATTTTTTTGTCATGCGATGTTCGGCTCTGCACACACCTGCTTAGACGACGTCATCAGACTGGTCATACCGCAGAATCTGACAGGCAACCTGAGGTTTCTGCATTGTTCAGCCAGAGCCGGGCGTCGGCTGGTTCAGGTTGCTAATTGCCTCTTGCAGCTGTCTTCTCCCTATTTAAAGCCTGGCTTTCTTCCTGTATGTGCTGATGATAGCTTCAGCTTTAGCTCCAGTGATTCCCGGGCTTAGTGATTTTCTTGTTTATGGTGATCCGTGTTGCTCTTCTGAGTGGTGTGAACGTTCCCCTGTTGTGTGTTACTTCCTCCCCTTTTTCGTTGTTCCCCGGTACACATATTGTCTCTCCTGTGTGTTTTGAGTGCCGTGTGTTCGAGTTTTAATTCTCCATTGTCAGTGTCATTTTGTGGGGTTTTGTTTTTGTGTTTTCTGGCCTGCCCCGAGGGTGTGGGAGAGGGTGAATGAGATCAGGGCTCGGACAGGAGTTAGGGTCACACTGGGGGCTCGGACCTTGCTACCATCAAGCCTACCTCCGAGATAAGGGACAGGTGGCTGAAAATCCTGCGCCTACAGATTCTGCTTGCCGTCTCTCCTCTGCACTGTGAAGTCGCAGTGACTCCTCGGCGCCTGCGCACAGTAAAATTGAAGACTGGCACGATGATGCGAGAATGTATTTGCCAGACAGCACATGTATTAGCAAGGACTAGGACAGCAGGATGGCAGATGGGCAAGAAGAGATGGAAGCACCAGATGCAGCAGGGCCAGATATGCGGATAACATTGAAGAAGCAGAGATGTATAGGGTGAAATATTCTTTTCTGCAGGAATGCAGTTATACACAGTAATAGTACATGACTAGGCAATCAGGTATCTTACCACCAAGGTTCGGTTACTCATAGGAACAAGTAACAAGAAATGTGAGTGTGGGAAGCATAAGAATAGCTGAGATGAATAGAATCTGGTACCTTGCTTGCAAAGACAAAGGTGTAAACAACTGATAGGAGAGACAAGGTGTAATTTGTGGCTTTACAAATTATAAGATTGTAACTTGAAGCTTGCCAGAGCAGAGCTGAGAGAGCAATAACAGCAGGATACACTGGTCTGAGCTTATTGGAAGTAATAGCTGGTAGCTAAAAGCAAACAATGGTTGCTAAAAGGCATCCGGCTGGAACTGAGTTTAGTGAAAGGTGAGGCAACAAGTGCAAAATAAATATGCTTACAAGTTGCTGCAATATATTTCTAGAAAACTCAGGCCGCTGGCAGCAACCTGAGCTGCCCTTAAAAGGCTATTTGTGATGATGTCATAGAAATTCAACATGAACTAGTATAGACAAAATCAGCTATGGGAGAAAAGCCTTGGAGCTGGAGTATTACTACCAGGGTTGCTCCACAAGTGTCACCCTAGGTATGAGGAATTGCCAAGCAAACAGTGAAAGGGAAGGTAAGGGAAGCCCTGACTCTACAAAAGGGGAAGATGGTGACCCCTGACCAAACTTACTGCTGATCCTTGGGGTTCCTCACCACTCTAGATAGGTTCTGCACCTATGCACCGAGCTGGATACCAGAACTTGGTACCCCTAGTGCTGGGCCCTAAATAGGAAACGGATGAGATGAACTCTTCATCAAACCCCAATAAACACTATAAATGACACAAGGAGGACACACAGGGAAAATGCATGAACTACTTATCTACAGATGACTCAGGTAGAAGTTCAGCAAAGTTTTCAGCAACGATACCACAGAGGAGTATAAGCCACCTGCCTTCAACCAAGGCTTGAATAAACTGAAAATATCACCAGCACCAGTCTAAGGAAGAAACACCAAGAGAATGCTGATGATCAGCAGCTGAGTGGACGGCGAGCTCCTGCTGGATCCAAAAGTGGGACAGATGAACCCAGCAGAAAAGCTACCTATACCAATGAATACTGACAGCAGGAACAATGGAAAGTCAGGGAACATTCTGCATACCCAGAAGCAGTGACCTTCTATGGCCAGAAACCACATGACTGTCTGTCACCCGTGACACACCAGTGACAACAAGTGTTTGGAACTACCAAGGGATCCAATAATTTCTTCAATTTGCCTATATAACTGATCCAAGAAATCCCACATTTGTGTGAACACGGCCAATGAAGCTCACCATGTAACTCCATATGCCTCAATGTTTGGATTCCTGTCGGTAATTGTTTGAGTAGATTTTGTTCTTGAGGTCTGGTTTTGAGTGGGGTTATGCATTGCGAACATCCAGCTAAGCCTGTACACACTTTTATGATTGCCTTTACTTTTCTAACGTCAACGGGGAATGTGATAACGGTACGGTCTTGTACCGTACCGTTATCACATTCCCCGTTGACGTTAGAAAAGTAATGATCACAACAGCCTCTATATTAAATATCTAAACAAGATAATACTACACTCAATATCAATCAGTCAAGAAGAACATCCGACAATGCCAATTTTAAGCAATCGAGAAGTACTGTCCATTAGGCAGTCGAGAAGTACTGTCCGTTGAGAAGGTCTTGACCTAAACTCTAAATGCTTGGTGTGATCTACCCAACCTTATACAAATAAGAGTATTCATGTAAATCGGTATGAGATGGTCATAAACCAATATCTGTATGTGTCCAGATCCAAGGTACTCTAGAGCACATGGAGTGTGATGGGGGGTGGTGGACATGTGTGAAGCCCCACAGGTGTTGTATCGGTGCATACCTTCAGGGACTCCACGTAGCTGGATCTGGTCACAGGTAGGGAATCTTCGGTTTTGATCGTGACGCCACTCTCAGTATTGCGGTCAGTGGGGACCGCCACTGCAGGTTAGGGGACGCCTGGGGCTGATGGTGGGTGCAGTCGGATGTAGTAGCCTCCTGAGAGTGAGGCAAGCCCCAGGGCCCTGTGTAGGTTTGTAGTACCACAAGGCGCAGAATAACTCCACACAGGCAGAATTGTCTTTCAAGGGCTTTACTCACATTTGATGGCAGGGTGAGTAGCCCGGGCGTAGCTGGGATGAACCAGATGGGAACCGGGTATCCTTCAGGCTGACTTTATGAGGGTGACTACTGACTCGCCTTCCTTAGCCCTTGGTGGTTTGGGGTGACCCCGACTTTTAGTCCCTATGGGGGTCGCCCAGGGAAGATGCTGCAGCCTCTCTCCCCCTTTTGTTTGCCGTTTGCTTGTTCCCCGGACCAGGCCACTCCAGCTTCTTGCCTCCTGTGACCTATGGGCCCTCACTGCGGTTACGTGGCTGCGGCTTTTGTGGTGTTGTGGTGTGGGCTTTGAGAGCCCCACACCGGCAGGTTTAGCAGAAGAAAGCTGGATCTATCTTCGCTTCGGGATCTGCCGCCCGGTTGGGCCTGGTGCTCTCTAGCAGTCTCCTTACTTCCCACTCCGTGCTTTCTCTCTAGCTGAAGCTGGCTTTCAGGCAGCACTCCTAGTTGACCGTTCTCCCCCGTCAGTAGCCACTGCGCGGGCGCTGTTAGACAGCATCAACCCCACAGGTCTGCTCCTCACTGAGCCCTCTGGAGTTCTCCTCTAACTGACTCACTGCCCCTCCTCTCCTGTTCTTGCCTACGCCACCTAGCAACCAGACTCTCCACCACACCCCTTGAGAGGAGATGGAGGCTTTTGACCCCCTGCCACTATTCCAGTGGAGGTATAGGCTTTGCCCCCTCCTGGGATCCCCAGGGGTCCTCTCATGGGTACATGTGTGAGACCTGATCACTATGCGCCTGTGTACCACACCCCAGTCAGCCTTCTGGATTACCTGTATTGTACTGTCCCCAGCATGGGTGCAGTACTCAGTGGTGCCTGACCAGGTCAGGGGCGCCACATTCCCCCTTAGTTATCACCAGCACGTCCTCGGGCTGCAAGACAACATTTTAAAATGCATAAAACATTAAAACATGTAAAACATTTTTAAAGCACCAGGTACCATACATCACCACCCTCCACCCACAAGTCCGTTAACCCACCCAAAACCCTCTCACGTTGGCCGCGGCTTCAGCCACTTCTGGCAGGATGTAGAGGCGGCTTACATGGGCTGGTGGTTTCAGGGTATACCTGGCCTGGTGGATCCGCGCCTTCAGCCTCTTCTGGCAGGATGTAGAGGCGGCTTTCATGGGCTGGTGGTTTCAGGGTATACCTGGCTTGGTGGATCCGCGCCTTCAGCCTCTTCTGGCAGGATGCAGAGGCGGCCTCCACAGTTGGTGCTGACCAGGTACCCTCTTTGTGGTGGAGAGCCAGGCCCCATAAACAGGCGTGCTCTCTGGTTGCAGGTGAGCCAAGGCCCTATATACGGACGGGCTCCTCCTGGTTGCAGACGAGCCAAGCCCCTAAACAGGCTGACTCTGGTGGTGGTGGTGCCCTCTGGTGTAACTATTTACACTGCGAGAGTTTGTGGCTATAGCCAGTTCATAGCCTTAAGGTTTATGGTTTTTCTCACAATAGTTTTTGTGGGCACATTACTTGAACTTGAGAACGTTGCAAAACAAACTTTTTCAAAACTTTAACTGATAACTTCTTTCTTTACTTTACTCCTCCATTTCACCAGGGCTTTGGCCTGTTGGGCTGCGGCACCTGCTGCTTTCTTGCTCTTTGTCGTCGTCTGAGGTAGTTTCATCTGTAGGTTCCTTGTCTTTTCTTTCTTGATCTTCATCTGTTTCCTTTGCTGCATCTGTTTCTTTATCTCTGTCTTTTCTTTCTTCTTTGGGACATGGTGCTACATCAAGCGCATACAATCCTCTTTCGCCTTGATGCATAGTAAACTGGACTGAATCCCCCATCTTTAGATTTCTGCCAGGGTGTCCTCTAGGCAGATGAGCTCTCACATCTCTTCTGTTGACAAATATCCCTTCTTTGATACCAGGTGCTACGATGAATCCATATCCACTTCTCAGATTAAAATCCTCTACTACTCCTCTGAAAAGGGGTCCTCTGGCCTGGGCTTTGGACCTTCTCAGGGCTCGTTTTTCTTGCAGGTCTCTGACGGTGACTTCTCTCTGCTCTGGGGATGACGGTGCAGGGGATAGTTGCGTTCTGTTGCGGTGTGTCTTACGGGCTGGATTCTGTAGGGTGCAGCTCACAAACTCCCAGGTAAGGCTTTTGGGCAGTTCTTCTTCTGCAGATGGTGTCAAGTCTTCCTCATCCCAGCGAGAATAGGGCAGCATCTCTGGCTCTGGGTATGGCTCTGGAGTCAGCCCCTCAACCTCCTGGCCTCCTCCCCCCCTTAGTTCTTCCTGGCACTCCTTGGGTAGCAGTGCTGGGGATGGACTTCTTTCTGTCGGCCCAGGTGGGGAACTCTTTGCCATGGTTGCTGCAGGAGCTGTCGGGATACTCTTCGGGGTGTGCGGAGGGAGCATGTACCGCTCCACCATCTCCCGTGGGAACTTAGCTTCCAGGTCGGCTTTTAGCTGCCAGTATGCGGAGTCCTCACCTACCAGGGATTGCCTAGCAGGGACTTCCTGAACCTGGGGAGCCTTGTCTTCTCTGGCCTTGCAGGCCGGGGTAAATGGTACGTCAGCCTTGTCTTGGCGGGCCGCGCCTGGCATGGCGGCGGCCTGGTCTTGGCGGGCCGCGCCTGGCATGGCGGCGGCCTGGTCTTGGCGGGCCGCGCCCTGTATGGCGGCGGCCTGGTCTTGGCGGGCCGCGCCTGGCATGGCGGCGGCCTGGTCTTGGCGGGCCGCGCCTGGCATGGCGGCGGCCTGGATCGGCGTCGCAGCTGCGATGGGGTCTGTGCAGGCTGGGCTGGGCATCGCTGCAGGGACCGGGTCTTGGTGGGCCGAGCAGGGCATCGCTGCGGCGGCCGGGGCTTGGCGGGCCGAGCAGGGCATCGCTGCGGCGGCCTGGGCTTGGCGGGCCGAGCAGGGCATCGCTGCGGCGGCCGGGTCTTGGCGGGCCGCACCTGGCGTGGCTGCGGCCTGGTTCAGCGTCGCCGCGCCGGGCGCCTCTTCAGGGACCGCGGGCGTGGCAGTAGGGGTCGGGGCACTTGCGCTAGCCGGGGCATCACTCGACTCACCCATCGTTGGCAGCATCGGGGTCTGAGTTGTCACCGCCCGATCTGGCACTCGGTGCGCGGCTCTCTCCTCGTAGGCCCGAACCGCCGCGGTCATCCATAGGAACTCCTCGCGTCCCTCTCTGATCAGCCTTCCGACCCTGGCTTCCAGTTGATCGCAGAACTCAGCAAGCTCCCGACACCACCAGGCAGCGGAGCCTGGCTCTGGGTCTCTGCACTCAGACGCCATTTTCATTAGCAAGCTGTTGGCTTCTCTTCTGCTCCGCCGTCTCCGGACGCTTCCGCTCTCTTTGCTGGCAAGCTCCGAACTCTGCAGAGGATCTCTGGGTAGCCACACCTCTTCGTGGGCGGTAACTTCTTCCAGCGCGGGCTGCTGTTGTTTTTCAGCGCGCTTTTCATGGTGGCAATATGGCGGCGCTTCCAATTTTCCAAGCGGACCGCCCAGGCACATGGTCACCTGTCTGAACAGGTCTAGTCCTTATCCTGTTCGTGACGCCAGATGTGAAGCCCCACAGGTGTTGTATCGGTGCATACCTTCAGGGACTCCACGTAGCTGGATCTGGTCACAGGTAGGGAATCTTCGGTTTTGATCGTGACGCCACTCTCAGTATTGCGGTCAGTGGGGACCGCCACTGCAGGTTAGGGGACGCCTGGGGCTGATGGTGGGTGCAGTCGGATGTAGTAGCCTCCTGAGAGTGAGGCAAGCCCCAGGGCCCTGTGTAGGTTTGTAGTACCACAAGGCGCAGAATAACTCCACACAGGCAGAATTGTCTTTCAAGGGCTTTACTCACATTTGATGGCAGGGTGAGTAGCCCGGGCGTAGCTGGGATGAACCAGATGGGAACCGGGTATCCTTCAGGCTGACTTTATGAGGGTGACTACTGACTCGCCTTCCTTAGCCCTTGGTGGTTTGGGGTGACCCCGACTTTTAGTCCCTATGGGGGTCGCCCAGGGAAGATGCTGCAGCCTCTCTCCCCCTTTTGTTTGCCGTTTGCTTGTTCCCCGGACCAGGCCACTCCAGCTTCTTGCCTCCTGTGACCTATGGGCCCTCACTGCGGTTACGTGGCTGCGGCTTTTGTGGTGTTGTGGTGTGGGCTTTGAGAGCCCCACACCGGCAGGTTTAGCAGAAGAAAGCTGGATCTATCTTCGCTTCGGGATCTGCCGCCCGGTTGGGCCTGGTGCTCTCTAGCAGTCTCCTTACTTCCCACTCCGTGCTTTCTCTCTAGCTGAAGCTGGCTTTCAGGCAGCACTCCTAGTTGACCGTTCTCCCCCGTCAGTAGCCACTGCGCGGGCGCTGTTAGACAGCATCAACCCCACAGGTCTGCTCCTCACTGAGCCCTCTGGAGTTCTCCTCTAACTGACTCACTGCCCCTCCTCTCCTGTTCTTGCCTACGCCACCTAGCAACCAGACTCTCCACCACACCCCTTGAGAGGAGATGGAGGCTTTTGACCCCCTGCCACTATTCCAGTGGAGGTATAGGCTTTGCCCCCTCCTGGGATCCCCAGGGGTCCTCTCATGGGTACATGTGTGAGACCTGATCACTATGCGCCTGTGTACCACACCCCAGTCAGCCTTCTGGATTACCTGTATTGTACTGTCCCCAGCATGGGTGCAGTACTCAGTGGTGCCTGACCAGGTCAGGGGCGCCACACATGAATGATAGAAGGCAGCCAATTTTAGGGACTCTGAGGAACATGAATGAAGTGAGACCTGAGAATGGTTAGATTAGTAAGGTGATGTGATCGGTTTGCCTACACGTATGTGTTTTTAGTGAATCTCTAAAACTGTGGATGATGGGTAACCTGGTTGTCTGTGGTTGTCTTCCAGAGAACTGGCAACACATGAGAAAAGTGTTGGAGATGAGAGTTAGAAGTTCGGATTATGGAGAATATTAGTCTTAGATTATTAGCAGAATGGAGAGCAAAGGTAGAGCGGTAGACAGAGATGAGAGAAAAGATGTATGGTGTACAGCTCTGTGGAGAGGACAAGTAACAGGGTGATAGAAATGAGGGAAGAGATGTAAGGTGATGCAGCATTGTGGAGAGCATAGATATTGGTAGTGGACAGAGATGAGGGAAGACATGCAGGGAGATGCAGCATTGAGGAGGACATAGGTATTGGGGATGGACAGAGATAAGGGAGAAAATGTAGAGTGGTGCAGCATTGTGGAGAACATAGGTATTGGTGGTGGACAGAGATGAGGGAGGAGATGTAGGATGGTGCAGCATTGTGGAGAACATAGGTATTGGTGGTGGACAGAGATGAGGGAGGAGATGTAGGGTGGTGCAGCATTGTGGAGAACCTAGGTATTGGTGGTGGACAGAGATGAGGGAGGAAATGTAGGGTGGTGCAGTATTGTGGAAAGCATAGATATTGGTGGTAGACAGAGATGAGAGAATTGTAGGGTAGTGAAACATTGTGGAGAACATAAGTATTGATGGTGGACCCAGATTAGGGAGGAGATGTATGTAGGGTGATGCAGCACTGTGGAGAACATAGATATTGGTGTTGGACAGAGATGAGGGAGGAGAGGTAGGGTGGTGCAGCATTGAGGTAAACATAGGTATTGGTGGTGGACAGAGATGAGGGAGGAGATGTAGGACAATGCAGCATTGTGGAGAACATAGGTATTGGTGGTAGGCAGAGATGAGGGAGGAGATGTAGGGTGGTGCAGCATTGAGGCAAACATAGGTATTGGTGATGGACAGAGATGATTGAGGAGATATAGGGCAATGCAGCATTGTGAAGAATATAGGTATTGGTAGTAGGCAGAGATGAGGGAGATGTAGGGCAGTGCAGCATTGTGTAGAATATAGGTATAGGTGATGGATAGAGATTAGGGAGAAGTTGTAGCGAGGTGCAGCATTGTGGAGAACATAAGTATTGGTGGTAGGAAGAGGAGATATAGGGCAGTGCAGCACTGTGCAGAGCATTAGTAGTACACAGATAAGAGGTGATGTAGGGCAGTGTAGAACTATAAAGGACATGGGTATTAGTGATACACAAAAATGATGGATGAGATGTAGGGCCGTGCACCACTTTGGAGAACATTTGTAGGGTGGTAGACAGAAATGAGGGAGGAAATATAGGTTTGTGCAGCACTGTGGAGACCATTGATAGGATAGTGGACAGTGATGAGGGAGGAGATGTAGGGCGGTGCAGCTCTCAGAATAGCTTTTATTGTATTCTGTATAGTACCGACATGCACAGATAGAGGCATAGCTTTTACCAGCTGTACAGAAATATGAGACATTCAGGATAGATCAGAGAGGGGAGAGTTTAGTGACTGGATGACTTATTAGTAGTGATTTACAGTAATGAAGACAAGAATGAATCACAGAGACAGTAAGATAGTTTGCAGTTTTGAAGGTAAGAAAAAATACATATTCTGGGAATATTTTGAACGTGCAGGTGACATGAGATTGCAAGTTATTGTATATTGGAAGTGAAGGGAAAATCTTAGTCAATCATAACCCCAAGATGGCGGGTGTGCTATCATACAGCATATCATATAGACGGGATCAGTATAAGACGGAGCTGCCGAGGTCCATCAGCAACATTCACTCTGGAGGCCGACTTTTCATTTACATGCAACTGTACCGCCCCCGTGTCAGCGGCCAAGTCGCTCGGATCAGAAGCCGCAGTGGCTCGAGGGGTCTCCGGACCCGGGGAGGGATCGTGCGAATGTGGCGCCCTGGACTAGCCAGGTCGTCACAGATACTCCAACACACACCCCCACCCTGAGACAGACACATCACCCAGACACAAAATCCTTGTTGCCTCCCTCCAGGGGCTGATGTCCACACCAGGTGGGGTGGAGCCAGGCGGTTGGCCCCACCCACTGAGGAGTTCACAGTCCTGGAGGCGGGAAAAGGAAGTCAGTAGAGAGAGAGTTCAGTTAGGGAAGTGAAGGAGTGAAGTAGCAGTAGAGGAGCAAACTGACTGTGTCCGGGTACGTGGCCCGGGCACCCAGAGCAAGGTTGGCAGACGGTGGTGGCCGTCTGCAGGAGAGGCAGATCAACGCGGAACCGTAGGACCCGGGACGGGCGGTGGCCCGAGTGAAGTGAAGCCAGCACAAACCGGCAGGGCCTGCGGACCCCGACCAGGCTTGGAGTCGCCATTAAATAGGTCAAATCCGTCAGTGACCGGAACCCCAGGGGTTTCCTAACAGCCAAGACCCGATTGAAGGCAACCGTCCAACCAGCAAAAGGAAATACAGCTACCGCCACAGCTAGAATTCCAAGGGTCAGAGCCTGCGGGCAAAAGGGCTCCTCCGGCACATATACACGCTGGGGAGTGGGTTACCGGTGGAAAGCCATCGGGACCGAACATACACAAGGATGCAGGGAAAGGCAGCCACCACCAACCGTCCGGGAGAAACCACAGCAGCCGGCTGCGGGACCCGTCCATCCAGCCGTTTGGTTTACCAGAGACTTTGCATCCATTTGTGGCTGAGTGAGTACTACCGTGCCATCCGGCACCGCGCTGCGCAGTCCAAGCGACCCTGCACCTTGCCAACCCTGCCTCCCCGTCATCTCACCGGGCCCCGGGACCACCAACCCCTACCCACGGAGGGGAAAACAACATCCCAGCTGCTCCCTACCATCGCTCCCGGGATCCCCGTCACCAGCAGCGGTGGTGCCCAGCCTCACCACAACCCGTGGGTGGCGTCACGGACCAAATCCCCAAACCGGACTACCCCTTTCACTCACGGGCGAGGAGCGCCGCTCAAGTCCCCGGATCCGGCCCACCGCTCGAGCCACCGAGCAGCAGCAGCAGCGCCGGACCCGAGCGTGGTGAGCACAGCGCCCCACCGCCCGCGACACGGACACTCGAATTAAAAAGGGGGGATAAGTACAGGGGAGTTAGAAGTTCGTGAAGCCACCCACGGTGCGTGGTAAGATGGAGAACCACCGCTGCTGTTGGAAGCGCCCGGTGGCGGTAGTATGGCAGCAAGGTGTTTTGCCCTGGGGGCCCGGTGATGGTAGTGAAGGGGTGCCGTTGGAGAGGAAAGGGTTTTCTGCGTACTCACTCAGTCCAAAAATACTGACACCAACAACTTGTAAACCAGAATTCTGAGCACCGCTGCAGCAAGTAGGGAGCATGCATGGATCCGTGCCCCTTGGTGTTGCTTGTTAGCCTGTGACCTTTTCCGTGGCACTTTCTTCACTATTTGGACCCTGTAGTGTGGAACTAGTCGGGTCCTGCTCACCCGTATGGCTAATGGAGTGAGCTTGCTCTCAGGGTTCACATGTGGGATTTTCTGGACTATGTTTGAGAAAGTCCTATCCCTTCGTTGCGCTAGTACCCCGATTTTGGAGCGGGTGGAGGATGAATCTTGAAGACTTCACCCTCGTTGGGTAAATTACCGGTATGCGTGAAGCTACTTCCCAGCCTAGGGTCCACGTACCCCGTCGTGCCCTGGCTCCTGCCCAGAGATGGCTCAAGGCTGCCGGCTGCCCCCCTCGGCAGATCCGTGCCCCTTGACATGATCCCCTGCGACCGGGGTTCCAGCTCCTACCAGGCTCAGAACAACGTCTGCCACTTAGTATTTACAGGGAGCCCTGCTGCTGACCTCCTCTCTCCTGCTCCTCTCACTTCACACTCTCTCTCCCTTCTTCTAACACCTCTCACCCCCCCTACCAACCCCCCAAATGGGTGGCCCTATTCCCTTCAGGCCCCCCCCCCAATGGTGTGTCTGGTGGGTGTGGTGCAGAGTGTTCCTAGGGTTTTGGCTGAGTCTGCTCTTAGCAACACCGAAGGACATCGATCCGTAACCAAGGAGGATTTGGACATCGCGCAGAAGGGCAGATTGCACAATACCCTGTGACGACCTGATAGGCCAGGGCGTCACACAACTATTACATTACCTTCATTCACAAAATTTCCTTTGTAATAATAAATTGTGCAGTTTTGTTAAATGAAGGACAAGCTGTATATTATTATCTGTACTTAAGTTAATTATTATTTTATTATTATTATGTAGTGAATAAAGTATATTGTGCAAAAGTAAAGTACAGTTAGGTCCAGAAATATTTGGGCAGTGACACAAGTTTTGTTATTTTAGCTGTTTACAAAAACATGTTCAGAAATACAATTATATATATAATATGGGCTGAAAGTGCACACTCCCAGCTGCAATATGAGAGTTTTCACATCCAAATCGGAGAAAGGGTTTAGGAATCATAGCTCTGTAATGCATAGCCTCCTTTTTTTCAAGGGACCAAAAGTAATTGGACAAGGGACTCTAAGGGCTGCAATTAACTCTGAAGGCGTCTCCCTCATTAACCTGTAATCAATGAAGTAGTTAAAAGGTCTGGGGTTGATTACAGGTGTGTGGTTTTGCATTTGGAAGCTGTTGCTGTGACCAGACAACATGCGGTCTAAGGAACTCTCAATTGAGGTGAAGCAGAACATCCTGAGGCTGAAAAAAAAGAAAAAATCCATCAGAGAGATAGCAAACATGCTTGGAGTAGCAAAATCAACAGTCGGGTACATTCTGAGAAAAAAGGAATTGACTGGTGAGCTTGGGAACTCAAAAAGGCCTGGGCGTCCACGGATGACAACAGTGGTGGATGATCGCCGCATACTTTCTTTGGTGAAGAAGAACCCATTCGCAACATCAACTGAAGTCCAGAACACTCTCAGTGAAGTAGGTGTATCTGTCTCTAAGTCAACAGTAAAGAGAAGACTCCATGAAAGTAAATACAAAGGGTTCACATCTAGATGCAAACCATTCATCAATTCCAAAAATAGACAGGCCAGAGTTACATTTGCTGAAAAACACCTCATGAAGCCAGCTCAGTTCTGGAAAAGTATTCTATGGACAGATGAGACAAAGATCAACCTGTACCAGAATGATGGGAAGAAAAAAGTTTGGAGAAGAAAGGGAACTTCACATGATCCAAGGCACACCACATCCTCTGTAAAACATGGTGGAGGCAACGTGATGGCATGGGCATGCATGGCTTTCAATGGCACTGGGTCACTTGTGTTTATTGATGACATAACAGCAGACAAGAGTAGCCGGATGAATTCTGAAGTGTACCGGGATATACTTTCAGCCCAGATTCAGCCAAATGCCGCAAAGTTCATCGGACGGCGCTTCATAGTACAGATGGACAATGACCCCAAGCATACAGCCAAAGCTACCCAGGAGTTCATAAGTGCAAAAAAGTGGAACATTCTGCAATGGCCAAGTCAATCACCAGATCTTAACCCAATTGAGCATGCATTTCACTTGCTCAAATCCAGACTTAAGACGGAAAGACCTACAAACAAGCAAGACCTGAAGGCTGCGGCTGTAAAGGCCTGGCAAAGCATTAAGAAGGAGGAAACCCAGCGTTTGGTGATGTCCATGGGTTCCAGACTTAAGTCAGTGATTGCCTCCAAAGGATTCTCAACAAAATATTGAAAATAAAAATATTTTGTTTGGGTTTGGTTTATTTGTCCAATTACTTTTGACCTCCTAAAATGTGGAGTGTTTGTAAAGAAATGTGACAATTCCTACAATTTCTATCAGATATTTTTGTTCAAACCTTCAAATTAAACGTTACAATCTGCACTTGAATTCTGTTGTAGAGATTTCATTTCAAATCCAATGTGGTGGCATGCAGAGCCCAACTCGCCAAAATTGTGTCACTGTCCAAATATTTCTGGACCTAACTGTATATTGTGCAAATTCCTGCACATATATAGGGATTTGTGCACAAGGGCCCACCAGAGGATTCTCCGGTCCTCCTGTGGGCAGTCCGAGCCAACTGTACTGTGCTGTAGTCTGCATCAAGTATTGTGTGTATAGTAATGATGTCTTTCAAAAAATTAAATCCAGTAATTGTGATATATTTTATTTTTGAAGCTCAATCTCGGAAAAACAAAAAATGAAAGAAAGTCACCTAGTCCAAACTGTGTTATTTAGTGCCTATTATATAAATGAGGCTGAGCGAGGATAAAACGGCTGCCATCCGAGGCAATTTGCGAGTGCGATTTTTGCTGCTTTAGCTTTGTGTTCAACAAGGGTCTAATTTACTGCACAATGGAAAGTGCCGCTTCACTCCCATGTTCTAGATGCCATGCTGATTCAAGGTGGTTTAGGGGGGATGCTGTGGGAATTTTTCAGTAGTAACACGTCTACAGAGCCTAATTTGTTAACTCTTACGTGGATCCGGCTCCGGCTTATGGGTACGTAGCATACTGTGGCGATTATGCTTAACGGCTCCTCACGTGCCTGTGCGGCGCTGAACCCTCGCCGAGCTACTGTTTATCGCGCTAATTAAAGAATATACCAGAGTAGCAGCTCATCAACCATAAGGCCCGTTTACATGCACTAATTATCCTTACAATTAGTATGTTTCCGAGCAATGGTAATTGCTCAGTGTAAGTGCAATGAAGCTATCAATGAAAAAAGGCTCGACACTGTTCATATCAAATAACTTAGATTTCTTGATCTACAATGGAAATTCTTAAAATATCTGAAAGGTAAATCTTGGGGTCTGGGGCCGAAACTTATACTTAAGAAGGTCCCTGTCACGCTAGGTACGGGGAAGTACAAAGTGAACGGCGAAAGGTAAGGGAAACCATGCGCCTAGAGAAAGGGAAGATGGTGACCCCTGACCAAAACCTACTGCTGTTCCCTGGGGTCCCTCATCACCCTAGATAGGCTCCACACCTATGTGCCAAGCCAGATACCGGACCCTAGTCAAATTTATGTATGAGTGTCACGCTAGGTACAGGGAAGTACCAAGTGAATGGTAAAAGGGAAGGGAAGGGAAACCCTGTGTGTAGGGAAGGAGGCGATGGTGACTCGTGACCAAACCTACTGATGGTCTCTGAGGTCCCTCACCACCCTAGATAGGATTCGCACCTATGCGCCGAGCAGGATACCTGACCCTAGTCAAATTTATGTATGAGTGTCTCACTAGGTACAGGGAAGCACCAAGTGAATGGCGAAAGGAAATGGAAGGGGAACCCTGTGTGTAGGGACGGAGGAGATGGTGACTCGTGACCAAACCTACTGATGGTCTCTGAGGTCCCTCACCACCCTAGATAGGATTCGCACCTATACGCCAAGCCGGATACCTGACCCTAGTCAAATTTATGTATGAGTGTCACGCTAGGTACAGGGAAGTACTGAGTGAATGGCGAAAGGGAAGGGAAACCCTGTGTCTAGGGAAGGAGGACATGTTGACCCTTGACTAAATCTACTGCTGGTCTCTGGGGTCCCTCACCACCCTAGATAGGTTCCTCACCTATGCGCCAAACTGGATACCTGACCGTAAGTATCCCTAGTGCTGCAGACTAAATAGTGAACGGATGGGATGAGCTCTTCGTCAACCCCACTAAACACTATAGAAAACACAAGTAGGACACACAGGAGAAAATATATGAACTGCTTATCTACAGATAACAGGTGAAGGTTCAGCAAGGTTTTCAGTTAGGCTATGTGCGCATGTGTGTGCTCTGCACCGCACCGAAAAGGTGCGCTTCAGAGCGCAGCTGAAAAGCTCCGTTCTGAAGCGCATGGTGCCGGCGAGAACGTGCGCTCTGCCTGCAGCTCCTGCCTCAGACAGAGCAGGGGCTGCCGGCAAAGCGCACGGAAGAAGTGACATGTCACTTCTTAGAACGCAGCGATTCGGGCAACAGCCGAAGCGCTGTGTTCTAATATGCCACATGCGCACGGCCCCTGCACAATCTCCATAGATTGTGCAGGGGATGCAGGACGCATGCAGTTACGCTGCACTACAAAGCGCAGCGTAACTGCATGAATTACGCACACGTGCGCATGTGGCGCCCCTGACCTGGTCAGGCACCACTGAGTACTGCACCCATGCTGGGGACAGTACAATACAGGTAATCCAGAAGGCTGACCGGGGTGTGGTACACAGGCGCATAGTGATCAGGCCTCACACATGTACCTATGAGAGGACCCCTGGGGATCCCAGGAGGGGGAAAAGCCTTCACCTTCACTGGAATAGTGGAGGGGGCCAAAAGCCTCCATCTCCTCTCAAGGGGTGTGGTAAGAGAGTCTGGTTGCTAGGTGGCGTAGGCAAGAACAGGAGAGGAGGGACAGTGAGCCAGTGCAGAGCAGAGTCCAGGGAGCTCTGAGGAGAGCTGACCCCTTCCCCTGGGCTGCTGTAGTCTGACAGCGTCCGCGCAGTGGCTACCGACGGGGGAGAACGGTCAACTAGGAGTGCTACCCGAAATCCATCTTCAGCTAGAGAGAGAGCAACGGAGTGGGAAGTAAGGAGACTGCTAGAGAGTACCAGGCCCAAACGGGCGGCAGATCCCGAAGCGGAGATAGATCCAGCTTTCTTTTGCTAAACCTGCCGGTGTGGGGCTCTCAAAGCCCACGCCACAACACCACAAAAGCCGCAGCCACGTAGCCACAGTTAGGGCCCATAGGTCACAGGAGGCAAGAAGCTGGAGTGATCTGGCCCAGGCGACAAGCACACGGCAAACGAAGGGGAGAGAGGCTCCAGCATCTTCCCTGGGTGACCCCCATAGGGACTCAAAGTCGGGGTTACCCCAAACCACCAAGGGCTAAGGAAGGCGAGTTAGTAGTCACCCTCACAAGTCAGCCTGAAGGATACCTGGTTCCCGCCTGGTTCATCCCAGCTACGCCCGGGTTACTCACCCTGCCACCTGAAGTGAGTAAAAACCCTGAAAGACATCCTGCCTGTGTGGAGTTATTCTGCGCCTTGTGGTTCTACGCACCTACACAGGGCCCTGGGGCCTGCCTCACTCTCAGGAGGCTATTCCAACTAACTGCACTCACCATCAGCCCCAGGCGTCCCTCAACCTGCAGTGGCGGTCCCCACTGACCGCAATTCTGAGAGTGGCGTCACGACAAGAAGAAGATCTCCTACCTGTGACAGATCCAGCCGAGTGGAGTCCCTGAAGGTAATGCACCGACACAGCACCTGTGGGGCTTCACATCTGGCGTCACGAACAGGATAAGGACTAGACCTGTTCAGACAGGTGACCATGTGCCTGGGCGGTCCGCTTGAAAAATTGGAAGCGCCGCCATATTGCCACCATGAAAAGCGCGCCGAAAAACAACAGCAGCCCGCGCTGGGAGAAGTTACCGCCCACGAAGAGGCGTGGCTACCCAGACATCCCCTGCAGAGTCCTGACCTCGCTTGTGAAGAGAGCGGAAGCGTCCAGAGACGGCGGGAAGGAAAGAGAGCCACAAGCCTGCTGCTGCAGAGAGAAGAGATGGAGTCCGGACGTGGATACCCAGAACCAGGCTCTGCTGCCTGGTGGTGCCGGGAGCTTGCTATCTTCTGCGATCAGCTGGAGGCCAGGATTATGCGACAGCTCAGTGAGGGACGCACGGAGCTTCTGGAGATGGCTGCGGCGGTTCGGACCTACGAGGAGGGAGCCGCGCGACGCCTGCCAGATCGAGCGGCGACGACTCAGATCCCGATGGTGTCACCGATGGGTGAGTCCAGAGTTGCCCCGGCCAGCGCAAGTGCTCCGACCCCTGCTGCTACGACCGCGGTCCCAGAAGAGGCGCCCGGCGCGGCGACGCTGAGCCAGGCCGCAGCCATGCCAGGTGCGGCCCGCCAAGCCCAGGCCGCCGCAGCGATGCCCTGCTCGGCCCGCCAAGCCCCGGCCGCCGCAGCGATGCCCTGCTCGGCCCGCCAAGCCCCGGCCGCCGCAGCGATGCCCTGCTCGGCCCGCCAAGCCCCGGCCGCCGCAGCGATGCCCTGCTCGGCCCGCCAAGCCCCAGCCGCCGCAGCGATGCCCTGCTCGGCCCACCAAGACCCGGTCCCTGCAGCAACGCCCAGTCCGGCCCGCCAAGAACTGGCCGCAACAGCGACGCAGATCCAGGCCGCCGCCACGCCAGGCTCGGCCCGCACAGACCAGGCCGCCGCCATGCCAGGCGCGGCCCGCCAAGACCAGGCCGCCGCCATACAGGGCGCGGCCCGCCAAGAGATTGCATCACCATTTTCCCCGGCCTGCAAGGCCAGAGCAGACACCGCTCCCCAGCCTAAGGAAGTCCCTACTAGGAAATCCCTGATAGGTGAAGACTCCGCATACTGGCAGCTGAAGGCTGACCTGGAGGCTAAGTTCCCACAGGAGATGGTGGACCGATACATGCTCCCTCCGAACACCCCTAAGGCAACCCCTGCAGCAACCACGCTGAAGAGTCCACCGCCTGGGCCAGCTGAGGAACACTCATCCCCAGCGCTGCCACGACCAGAGTGCAGCGAAGAACTAAGGGGGAGAGGAGGGCAAGAAGCTGAGGAGTTGCCCCCGGAGCCAGCAGCAGTGCTAGTCCCAGAGCCGGAGATGCTGCCATATTCCCGCTGGGACGAGGAAGACCTGACACCTCCTGCGGAAGAAGATCTGCCCCAAAGCCTCACCTGGGAGCTTGTAAGCTGCACTTCGCAGAATCCAGCCCGCGAGACACAGCGCCGCCGCAGAACCCAGTTGTCTCCTGCACCGCCATCCCCAGAGCAGAGAGATGACATCACGGCCAGAGACCTACAAGAAAAAAGGTTTCTGAGAAGAGCCAAAGCACAGGTCCGAGGACCCCTTTGCAGAGGAGTAGTGGAGGACTTCAGCCTCAAGTCAGGATACGGGTTCATCGTAGCACCTGGTATCAAAGAAGGCATTTTTGTCAATAGGAGAGACGTCAGAGCTAATCTGCCCAGAGGACATCCTGGAAGGAACCTGCGTACAGGAGACTCCGTACAGTTTACTATGCATCAAGGCGAAAGAGGCTGGTATGCCCTAGATGTAGTGCCATGTCCCAAAGAAGAAAGGAAAGACAGCCATAAAGAAAGAAAAGACCAAAGACCTAATGATGAGACAACTACAGATGAGGAAAAAGGTCAAGAAAGCAGCAGGTGCCGCAGCCCTACAGGCCCAAGCCCTGGTGAAGAGGAATCTGCATAAGTTTAAGTAAAGTACAGCAAGTTTTGACCAGTTTGGAAAGTTTGTTTTGCAACGTTTTAAAAGTTCAAGTATGTGCCCACATAAACTGATGTGAGAAAACCATAAACCTTAAGGCTATGAACTGGCTATAGCCACAAACTCTCGCAGTGTAAATAGTTACACCAGAGGGCACCACCACCACCAGAGTCAGCCTGTTTAGGGGCTTGGCTCGTCTGCAACCAGGGGGCACGTCCGTATATAGGGCCTTGGCTCGCCTGCGACCAGAGAGAATGCCTGTTTATGGGGCCTGGCTCTCCACCACAAAGAGGGTACCTGGTCAGCACCAACTGTGGAGGCCGCCTCTACATCCTGCCAGAAGTGGCTGAAGGCGCGGATCCACCAGGCCAGGTATACCCTGAAGACCACCAGCCCATGAAAGCCGCCTCTACATCCTGCCAGAAGTGGCTGAAGGCGCGGCCAACGTGAGAGGGTTTTGGGTGGGTTAACGGACTTGTGGGTGGAGGGTGGTGATGTATGGTACCTGGTGCTTTTAAATGTTTTACATGTTTTAATGTTTTATGCATTTTAAAATGTTGTCTTGCAGCCCGAGGACGTGCTGGTGATAACTAAGGGGGAATGTGGCGCCCCTGACCTGGTCAGGCACCACTGAGTACTGCACCCATGCTGGGGACAGTACAATACAGGTAATCCAGAAGGCTGACCGGGGTGTGGTACACAGGCGCATAGTGATCAGGCCTCACACATGTACCTATGAGAGGACCCCTGGGGATCCCAGGAGGGGGAAAAGCCTTCACCTTCACTGGAATAGTGGAGGGGGCCAAAAGCCTCCATCTCCTCTCAAGGGGTGTGGTAAGAGAGTCTGGTTGCTAGGTGGCGTAGGCAAGAACAGGAGAGGAGGGACAGTGAGCCAGTGCAGAGCAGAGTCCAGGGAGCTCTGAGGAGAGCTGACCCCTTCCCCTGGGCTGCTGTAGTCTGACAGCGTCCGCGCAGTGGCTACCGACGGGGGAGAACGGTCAACTAGGAGTGCTACCCGAAATCCATCTTCAGCTAGAGAGAGAGCAACGGAGTGGGAAGTAAGGAGACTGCTAGAGAGTACCAGGCCCAAACGGGCGGCAGATCCCGAAGCGGAGATAGATCCAGCTTTCTTTTGCTAAACCTGCCGGTGTGGGGCTCTCAAAGCCCACGCCACAACACCACAAAAGCCGCAGCCACGTAGCCACAGTTAGGGCCCATAGGTCACAGGAGGCAAGAAGCTGGAGTGATCTGGCCCAGGCGACAAGCACACGGCAAACGAAGGGGAGAGAGGCTCCAGCATCTTCCCTGGGTGACCCCCATAGGGACTCAAAGTCGGGGTTACCCCAAACCACCAAGGGCTAAGGAAGGCGAGTTAGTAGTCACCCTCACAAGTCAGCCTGAAGGATACCTGGTTCCCGCCTGGTTCATCCCAGCTACGCCCGGGTTACTCACCCTGCCACCTGAAGTGAGTAAAAACCCTGAAAGACATCCTGCCTGTGTGGAGTTATTCTGCGCCTTGTGGTTCTACGCACCTACACAGGGCCCTGGGGCTTGCCTCACTCTCAGGAGGCTATTCCAACTAACTGCACTCACCATCAGCCCCAGGCGTCCCTCAACCTGCAGTGGCGGTCCCCACTGACCGCAATTCTGAGAGTGGCGTCACGACAAGAAGAAGATCTCCTACCTGTGACAGATCCAGCCGAGTGGAGTCCCTGAAGGTAATGCACCGACACAGCACCTGTGGGGCTTCACACGCACATAGCCTAATGATAACACAGGGGAGAACAAAGCCACCTTCTTGCAACCAAGGCTTGAATGAACTGAAAATATCACCAGCACCAGTCCAAGGAAGGAAGGGGTATATAAGCACCAAGCGAATACTAATGATCAGCAGCTTGGTGGAAGGCGAGCTCCTGTTCGGTCCAAAAGGGGAGAGATGAATCCAGCAAGAAAGTCACCTATACCAATAAATACTGACAGCAGGAACAATGTAAAGTCAGGGAGCATTCTGCGCAGCCAAACGCTATAACCTTCTATGGACAGAAACCACATGACTGCCTGTAACCCATGACACACCTGTGACAGGCCGTGTGTCTTGACCCCCACTGCTTATACTAAAATATGCACATTACATAAGAATTTACATATCACACACCCATATAAAACAAGTATATACAAAATACACCGAGGCGCAACATGTGAAAATTTTTGTGATCCAGAATTATTTTTTTTTACACCAGTCCATATTTATAGCCATAACTTTTTTATTCTTAATTAAATTTCACTAGAAGAGTCATATTTTTTTTTTTGCAAGCTGTTTTTTGGCAGAATGTTGCCTTAAAGGGAAATAACCAACAGGATTTTCACATATCAAGTACAGGCAGTGCTGTACTGGCACTAGATGCTGAATCAAATCATAGCTTCACTTTAGAGAGTGGATCTTTGATTGCAGAAAAAAAACAATATTAAAGGTCCAGAAATGAGAACATTGTTTGAGTGGCGTGTGCATCAATCAGGGCTGCACTATGTGAGTCGGGTCTTCAGTAATGAATCCTCCCCTTTGTTTGAATTTCTCCCCTCTGCCACTGCGATTAATCCTATTATTTTCAAGGTTTTCTACAATTTTTTAATAAAATGGTGCCGGAATCGGTGCATGCGCGTACCGTGATCTCCGGCACCATTTTACTGAGGACACCATAAGCGTTTCATGTGCTGATTATATATATATATATATATATATATACATATATATATGTATATGTATGTATATATATATATATATATATATTATTATTATTATTATTATTTATTTATAGAGCACCATTAATTCCATGGTGCTGTACATGAGAAGGGGGTTACATACAAAATACGTATACAAGTTACAGTAGACAGACTAGTACAGAGGGAAGAGGGCCCTACCCTTGCGGGCTTACATTCTATAGGATTATGGGGAGGAGACAATAGGTGGGGTGTAGGTCAGGCGGCAGCTCCGCACGGTGGTCGGGCGGCAGCTCCGCACGGTGGTCGGGCGGCAGCTCCGCACGGTGGTCGGGCGGCAGCTCCGCACGGTGGTCGGGCGGCAGCTCCGCACGGTGGTCGGGCGGCAGCTCCGCACGGTGGTCGGGCGGCAGCGAGTTCATTGTAGATTGTAGGCATTTCGGAACAGGTGCGTTTTCAGGTTCCGTTTGAAGTTTGCAAGGGTAGGGGATAGTCTGACGTGTTGAGGCAGCGAGTTCCAGGAGACTGGGGATGCTCGGGAGAAGTCTTGGAGTCGGTTGTGTGAGGAGCGAATGAGAGAGGAGGAGAGGAGGAGATCTTGGGAGGACCGGAGGTGACGTGTTGGAGTGTAGTGGGAGAGTAGTTCGGAGATGTACGGAGGGGAAAGATTATGCACAGCTTTGTAGGTCAGTGTTAGAAGTTTGAATTGGATACGGTGGAAGATTGGAAGCCAGTGGAGGGACATGCAGAGAGGAGAAGCGGGGTGGTATTGAGGAGAGAGGTGGATAAGTCGGGCAGCAGAGTTAAGGATGGACTGGAGAGGGGCAAGTGTGTTGGCAGGGAGGCCACAGAGGAGGATGTTACAGTAGTCGAGGCGGGAGATTATGAGGGCATGCACTAGCATTTTAGTTGATTGCAAATTGAGGAAAGGGCGGATTCTGGAAATATTTTTGAGTTGAAGACAGCAGGAGGTGGTGAGGGATTGGATGTGTGGTATGAAGGATAAGGCAGAGTCAAAGGTCACTCCGAGGCAGCGAACTTTGGGTACTGGCGAGAGCGTGGTGTTATTTATTGTAATAGATAGATTAGGTGGAGAGTGTAGGTGAGACGGAGGAAAGATGATTAGTTCAGTTTTGGCCACATTGAGCTTTAGGAAGCGAGAGGAGAAGAAGGAGGATATAGCAGATAGACATTTCGGGATTTTGGACAGCAGAGATGTGGCATCTGGGCCAGAGAGGTAGATCTGGGTGTCGTCGGCATATAGGTGGTATTGGAAGCCATGGGACTTTATGAGTTGTCCCAGGCCAAATGTGTAGATAGAGAAAAGTAGGGGTCCTAGGACAGAGCCTTGAGGGACGCCAACAGAGAGATGGTGGGATGAAGAGGTTGTGTGGGAGTGGGAGACACTAAAAGTGCGATTTGAGAGGTATGAAGAGATCCAAGAGAGGGCAAGATCTCTGACACCAAGGGAAGAGAGGGTCTGTAATAGGAGGGAGTGGTCAACGGTATCGAAGGCTGAGGACAGGTCTAGGAGTAGGAGTATAGAGAAGTGCTTGTTCGCTTTGGCAGTAAGCAAGTCATTTGTGATTTTAGTCAGGGCAGTTTCGGTGGAGTGATGTGGACGGAAGCCGGACTGTAGGTTGTCAAAGAGAGCGTTAGAGGAGAGGTGGGAGGAAAGTTCAGCATGGACATGCTGTTCCAGGAGTTTTGAGGCAAGTGGGAGTAGTGATATGGGGCGGTAGCTGGTAGTAGAGGTTGGATCGAGGGAAGGTTTCTTTAGGATAGGTGTGACTGTTGCATGTTTAAAGGCAGAGGGGAAGGTTCCAGTCGTTAAAGATAGGTTGAAGAGATGGGTTAAAGCTGGAATAAGGATGGTGGTGAGGTTGGGAAGGAGGTGGGATGGCATGGGGTCAAGTGCGCAGGTGGTGAGGTGCGCTTTTGAGAGCAGACGTGCAAGCTCTCCTTCGGTGATGGTGGGGAGGAAGTTTATGGGGGAGGGGCAGTGGTCAGCTACATGAAGGGGTTGTGGTGGCTGAGCAGAGAAGACTTGCCTTATTAGGTCGATTTTTTCTTGGAAATAGGTGGCAAAGTCTTCTGCAGAAATGAGGGAGGTTGGAGGGGGCAGTGGTGGGCGAAGGAGGGAGTTGAAAGTGTTGAATAACTGTTTGGGGTTGTGTGTTAGAGAGGATATGAGGTTTCTGAAGTAATCGTGTTTAGTGGAGGTGAGGACTGAACGAAATGTGTGAATTGCATTTTTGAGTGTGGTGAAGTCTTCCTGGGAGTGCGTTTTCTTCCACCGCCGCTCTGCAGCCCTAGACCTTTGCCTAAGTTTTTTAGTGAGGCTGTTGTGCCAGGGCTGTCTATTGATTCGTCTCACTCTGCCATGCACAAGGGGAGCGACTGAATCAATGGCTGATGTGAGGGTGGTGTTGTAGAAAGTGGTGGCGCTGTCTGTGTTGTGGAGGGACGATATGGAGGACAGTGGGAGGATAGAGTCGGCGAGGGTGTGCATGTTGAGGTGTGCAAGGTTTCTGCGGGGATGTGCTAGGTGCTGGACAGGGGGGGTAGGTGAGGAGGACAGGGCTGAAAAGGTCAGAAGATGGTGGTCAGATAGGGGGAGGGGGGAAGTTGTGAAGTCAGAAAGGGGACAGAGGCGGGTGAAGATGAGGTCTAGTGTGTTTCCATCTTTGTGGGTGGCAGAGGTGGACCACTGAGTTAAGCCAAAAGACGAAGCAAGGGAGAGGAGTTTGGAAGCAGCTTGTTGGCGAGTGTCAGTGGGGATGTTGAAGTCACCCATGATGATGGTGGGAATGTCAGCAGAGAGAAAGTGTAGAAGCCAGGCAGAGAAGTGGTCGAGGAAGGCAGTGGTGGCGCCCGGGGGTCTGTATATGACAGCCACTTGGAGGTTGGAGGGAGAATAGATTCGGACAGAGTGCACTTCAAAGGAAGGCAGGTCGAGGGAGGGTAGAGGTGGGATTGTGGTGAAGTTGTAGTTGTTAGAAAGAAGGAGGCCCACTCCTCCACCTTGTCTATTGCCAGGGCGAGGAGTGTGGGAGAAGTGCAGGCCACCGTAGCATAGTGCAGCTGGGGAGGCAGAGTTGGATGGTGTCAGCCATGTTTCGGTGATGCCTAGAAAGGATAGATTGCTGGAGGTAAAGAGATCATGAATGATGTGCAGTTTATTACACACTGAACGGGCATTCCAGAGCGCTCCTGAGAGAGGGGGCGGCAGAGTGGGTGAGAGGGGAATAGTTTTTATGTTGGATAGATTGCGGTAGTTACTATTATGTGGAGAGTGGTGGGTGGGTGATAAAGAGGGGTGTACCATCCACGGGGGGCCAGGATTGGGGGCTATGTCACCAGCAGTGAGAAGGAGTAGAGAAAGGGAGAGCAGGTGGGAGAAGGAGAGTGGACGGCATGGTCTGCGCGATATTAGGAGCGATCTGAGGTTCAGGAGTAGGTCAGCAGATGAGGACAGATGAGAAGGCAGGAGGGAGGGGGAGATGAATATTTGTTTAGAGGGAGCTGGGGTGTGCGGATAGTGAAGGAGAGTGAGGAGGAGAGGGGCAAAGACTGTGAGGGCATAGGTGAACATGGTGGGGGTAGTGTGGTAAGTATATGATTTAACAGGTAAGTTGTGTCAGTGGAAAACTTGGTTAGAAAGAGATGAAGTTTACCTTCTGGTCATGTCTGGTTCATTTCTGGTATATTTCTGACACTTATGAGGCACTTATCCAGAGGCACGCACACATATATATATATATATATATATATATAAATTTAATCTGTGCATGCACAGATGTCACATGGACCGCACACTGATGTGATCCGTGTGACACCAGTGTGACATGTACTGGAAGAAACACAGGTCACTGAGAAATAAATATATTTTAATATTTACCTGTCTCTAGCGCTGTTGTTGCTTCCTGGCCCGCTCATTATGCTCATGAATATTCACAGCACTGACTGCAGACCCGAAAACGACATGTCTGTTTTCTGCTGGCAGCATGGATGTCACACGGACCGCACACTGATATGATCCATGTGACACCAGTGTGACACGTACTGGAGAAAACACATCACTGAGAAATAAATGGATTTTTATACTTACGTGTCTCTAGAGCTGTTGTTGCTTCCTGGCCCGCTCATTATGCTCATGAATATTCACAGCACTGACTGCAGACCCAGAAACGACATGTCTGTTTTCTGCAGACAGCATGGATGTCACACGGACCGCACACTGATGTGATCCATGTGACACCAGTGTGACACGTACTGGAGAAAACACATCACTGAGAAATAAATGGATTTTTATACTTACCTGTCTTCGGAGCTGCTGTTGCTTCCGGACCTGCTGATTATACTCATGAATATTCACAGCATTGACTGCAGGCCTGGAAATGACTTGTTTATTTTCTGCCGGCAACATGGATGTTACACGGACCGCACACTGATGTGATCCATGTGACACCAGTGTGACATGTACTGGAAGAAACACAGGTCACTGAGAAATAAATATATTTTAATATTTACCTGTCTCTGGCACTGCTGTTGCCTCTGGGCCTGCTGATTATGCCTCATGAATATTGACTGCACTGACTGAGGACCTGGAAGTAACAGCAGCGCCTGAGACAGGTAAGTATAAAAGTTCATGCTGTCCGTGTGCTACCCGGATGTCACACAGATAGCACAAGGAACTTACACACATGGACAGACATGTATACCTACACCGTGGATGGTGCAAAACGTTCGTTTTTTGCATGGACATGTGAAGGGGACCTAAGGTGCGGTTTATGCTGAGTAAAAAAAAAAGCCCAGTGGTCAGTAGATTTCTATAAATCCCATCCAGTTTGCTGTGAAAATACAGAGCGCCAAAAATGATACAAAATGAAGGCAGAACAGATGCTGTACGGATGAAAAACGCTCCCAGGGATGTGTGAACGTAGCCTTACACTTGGACTTTTACGTGCATCCTTTACAATATACGTACCCCTGATACCAAACCTTCCCAGCGCTAATTGAAAAGCTGAGCAGATCAACCTGTTATCAGAAGCAGCGCTATATTACCCACAGCTGCGCTCTCATCATTATTTCTGAGAGTGGATTACATGCTCCTGTAATCTCCTACGCCCTCTAAAATCAAAAGAAACGCGCGGCGTTAATTGATTTACTTTATTTTAGCCAACAGTAGGACGCCGGGTCCGAAAGCGTAAGCCGGGAAGAATAATGCACGGAGGCGGCTTCTGCGGGATCCTCAGCCGTTTCTCCCTGGCCTTTAATGCTTGTAGACATATATAACGAGCCGGAGCGCCGCGCGTCTCATCTGTACAGGAAATAGTCTAGTGATTCCACAGGTTTTCATTACTTTATAATAAGATGAAGCTGCCAAATAGAAAACATTTCCGCCTTCTGGTTTATTTCTGATGCTGTTCTACGTAAGGAAATGCTTTCTATTCATTTAACCAGCAGGTGACGACTGTCTTTTCTTATCAATGTACGAAACCGGCACCTGCAATTGCGGAGGAACATCGGGCGGGAGGAGGATCCTGCGTCATGTCTGACCCCAGCTTAAAGGGAACCTGTCATCAGATTTTGGCCTTCTAAGCTAAAACTAGCACCTTAAGCAGTGCCTGAGATGTCTTCCATGAAGGTGCACATTACCCTCTGTCCCCCCCTGTAGACTTCCAAAATACCTTTATATAATCTCCTGCCCGGTAGTGTTTAGTGATCTGATCTTGGCTCTTGACTCTTGACTGCTGTTGACTCTTCTCTGCCTGCTTCTCTGTTTCTGTCGTTACCTCCTGGCTTCTGACCTCGGACCTCCTCCTGACCATGTCCCCGCCTCCTCCCTGTATCCTGTACGTTCTCTCCTGGAATCCTGACCCTCGGCTTGTATCTTGACCTCATCTCTGTCTGCTCCCAGTGTCCTGTCGTTACCTCCTGGCTTCTGACCTCAGACCTCCTCCTGACCATGTCCCCGCCTCCTCCCTGTATCCTGTATGTTCTCTCCTGGAATCCTGACCCTCAGCTTGTATCTTGACCTCATCTCTGTCTGCTCCCAGTGTCCTGTCGTTACCTCCTGGCTTCAGACCTCCTCCTGACCATGTCCCCGCCTCCTCCCTGTATCCTGTATGTTCTCTCCTGGAATCCTGACCCTTGGCTTGTATGTTGACCTCGTCTCTGTCTGCTCCCAGCGTCCTGTCGTTACTTCCTGGCTTCTGACCTTGGCTTATCAGACTGCCTCTCCATTCACTGTATGCAAGTAGTGTCCAACGCCACCTAGTGACAGACGTCACAGCATCTCACTTCTTTGAAGGGGAGTCTGATGGAATCCACTCCATACTAGTCACTTTCTAATCAAAAGACTGCAAAAAACATTTCAGGGGAAAAAAAACCTTCCAAAATTCTTCATAACAGTTACAGGAAAACAAAATCTACTCCCTAAGTCGGGCAGCATATCTAAAAGTATGTGCTCATGATGTCTTTTTTAGGCAGGTCCACTCCGAAACCACCCTGAAAAAAACTACTTAAACAATATAAAAAAGAAAGTACATATGTATATGTGCCGCCCCCGTGCCAGGAGCCAGGCTGCTCGGATCCGGATCCGCAGGGTGGCTCGAGGGATCTTCTGGACCTGGGCGTCACACGGACACTTCGAATAAAAGGGGACGTATTCGTACGGGATTTACCGTAATCACTCTGGGACGCCACCCACGGTGTGTGGTGAGATGTGGCACCACCGGTGCTGTGAATGGGTACCCGGGGGTGATGGGATGGCAGCTTGATATTAACACCTCCGTGGGTAGGGATGGATGCCCCAGGGCCCAGTGTCTCTATGCTGAGGATGGCGATTGCAGGGGCCGGCGCACCCGGTCAGACCGGGTGATATTGGTGTACTCACAGTCAATGAATCACACAAGTCCAATCGGTAAACCAAGGTGTCGATGGCGGCCGCCGCGGCCGGGTGTATTCTGGTCCCTCACCCTGGGTGATGGTCTGTGTCACTTTCCTCTGCACTGTTTTTGGTGTTTGTGGACTTCCCGGTATGGAACACGGGAGTCCGCTCCCGGTACTTTTGTTGGGAGCCTTGCCCGCTGACGCTGGCCCTTGGGGATCTACCGGGCCCTGGCGGACATCCTATCCACCGCTGTGGGCTGTTGTCTGCTTTTGGGACTTTGGTTGGGACAGGACCTAAAATCCTGCCCTCAATTGGTTAATTAGCTAGGCTGTTGGTTCCGGTCCTTGCTTCAGGGTCCAAGTACTCCCTCTGTGCACGGTTTCCAGGTTGGTTCTCCAGTGTCGGTACCGGCGGGCTCCTACCCTATCCCGGTCCACCTCGGATCTCCGGCAGCCGTCTTCCCGTCTCCTGACAGACACGGACCACCGTCTGCCACCTAGCCAGTACGCCGGGGCTCCAACCCCGACACCTTTCCTTTCTATCTGACTCTCTGAGCTCTCACTTTGAGCTCCCACCTCCACTGACTTTTCTCAACTCAACTCAACTGAACACTCTTTTCCCGTCCTGGGTTCTCCAGACCCCTAGGTGAGTGTTCTCCATCCGCCTGGTCCCATCCACTGGTGTGCCTGTCCTTCCCTGGGGGGGTGACTAGGGTTTTTATTGGCATGATGTAACCTGGTGAGGGATGGTGTTATGCGGGGGCCTATTCTATGTGTGACCACCTGGCAGCGCCAGGGCGTCACATATTGAAATGTCAAAATGACTTGATGCGCACTCTGTATGCTCAATCTTTTTTAGATTATTTCAGGCTTCAAAATCCAAGAAGAGGCTAAAAGTAGTGATGGTTCCATTTTTCAGGTGGTTTCTGCTTGGAAGCCGCAAAGTTCACTATTGTATATGTGGCGCCCCTGAGGCTCTTGTCGCCACATGGTACTGCATTTCAGTTAAGGTGCAGTATCCATCCTAGGTAAGGAGGGGGTTAATCACCGGTGTTCCACATTCACACTTTACATACAGCTTAGGAGTCTTCCCACAGGGGGAGTTGGCTCAGGGTAGGCAGGGGGGTGGCCATCACGATTCATGGGACTTCCCAAGTCACTGAAGCCAGCCACCTGGGGGGAGTCCACTTGGGGTTAGATATAGGCGCAACACACTCACATCAGACAGATGAGTCGGGACCATAGTTCTGACAAGACTCTGGAACTCTTGGACTTTGCTAGGTCCGGGGCTTGGAGCGGGAGCTCAGCAACGGTTCCTATCTGCTGAGGCAGACATCCTAGGAAAAATACACTCTTTCTCTCTTCAAACACCGGTGGTGGCCCCTTTACTTGTTTGGGATTGACCGGAGCCCACCACGGCAGAGACCAGCACCTGGGTGAGTAAATCAGTGAGTAAAAGGAACCTGGAACCGAAGTTGCCAACTCAGACTCTAATTAGCGACGCCGTTGCTTACAAGGGACTGCCAACCCCCGTCTTCCACTCGGGGCTCGCTCTGCCTGTGGGGAGCAACACCATCTAGGATGCCATAACACCTGCCCCGGCGAGGAACTCTGCAGCGGCGTCTACTCCCTGGCCGCATACCACAGGTGGCGTCACGACAAACTTTCCCCAATCACCCCGCTTTCCCTTCATTTACTGCCTCGGGGCAACGGAACAGGGCGAGGCCACACGTAACATCGCCTGACCCAACCCTCAATGGCACGGCAACAAGTAGGTTAACCAACTGCCCCGTGGGCCGCTGCATATAAATAATAATAAAATAAGGTAATGAAAAGTCCAAAAATGGTACGAAAGTACGTCATCGGTATTTTTTCAGGATTCTGTGAAACAGAGACTCTCCAATCAAGAGTTTTTGAACTTTTCAGAGTTTATGAAGAGTGTCTCTTGGAAAAGCTGAAAGAAACTGGGTGTGAAAATACCCTAAAAATGAGGGTTTACTGAAGTGGTTTCTGCTTGAAAAACGCTTGTTTTAATGACTTTAGAGAAAGATTTGCACTTTTTCTGTGTGTTTCGCTCTCCTCCTATTTCTGGGTTACAAATACTGATGTGTAAGTGGCTTAGGCTTCATGCGCACTACTGTATTTGGGGACCGTATAAGATAGATCTTCAAAATGGTGTTAAAGGGAACCGGTCACCAGATTTGGTCCCTATAAGCTGTGGCCACCACCAGTGAGCTCTTATACACAGCATTCTAGAATACCGCATATTAAAGCCCAGGCCGCTGTGTATAATGTAAAAATACCTTTATTATACGCACCTAGGGGGGCAGAGCGGTCCAATGGGCATCACTGGTGTCGGTCCGGCGCCTCCTCTCTTCCTTGCATCACCGTCCTCCTTCCCGTTTCTTGTGGATGATGCATCCTACGTCTTCCACACAGAAGCCTCTTTTGCATTCCATTGCAATGCTGTAATGCGCAGGCGGGAGAAAGGTTAAAGACTGCCCACACATGCGCACAACAATATGAGTCGCCCACCACAGCGTTGCAGCAGTCGCCTGCGGGACTCCACTTCACTTCTAGGGATGCCGCGGGGACTTCTCTGGGGGGACGTGCTCTGGTCACAGGTTTGTCAGGTTGCTTACTTTTGTGTCGTGACGCCACTCTCGGTTTTGCGGTCAGGGTGATGGGTGACCGCCACTGCAATTTAACGAGCGTCTGGAGCTGATGGTACAGGCAGTTAGATGGTGTGGCCTCCTGAGAGTGAGGCTGGCCCCAGGGGCACAGGTGTATGCGTGTAGAACCACAGGTCGCAGAATAACTCAGTCTCAGTCCAGTAATGTCTTTCAACTGTTTACTCACTTTCTGATGGTAGAGTGAGGCAACCTGGGCGATGCTATGATGAACCAGGTGGAACCAGGTATCCCTCAGGCTGGTATAGAGGTGACTGCTGATTCACCTTCCTAGCACTTCTTGTTTCGGACAACCCCTGACTTAAAGTACCGTGGGATTCATCCAGGGAAGTCGCAGCTGCCTTTTCTCCCCTTTCTGACCCGTTTGCTGGCAGCATGGACCAAGGATAAGATAGCTCCAGGCTCGTTTCTCCTTATGGGCCCCCTCGTTGCTGCTGATGCTCGGGCTCTGTAATGGTTGGTGTGGGACCTCTAGTCCCACCACCTGCAGGATTTTGCAGACCACTAAATGGATGTCTGGCTCTAGGGACCTGTGCCCTGTGCGTGCATCACTACCAGGAGTCCTCGTACTCGACTCCTTATTGCTCTCTTTCTTCGGGTGTCTTTCAGACCGACTGTGTGGTAATGTTCTCCCCCGCCAGCAGCCACTGCACGTGCAGGGTCTGACAGTGTTCCGCTCTTCTGCATCCACACTTCAGACTCGGCTGCTCCACTCCTACTCCTCTGACTGCCACTGCACAACTCCCTCTCCCAGCTTCACTACAGCCCCACACTATCTGAGATGTGGAGGCCACGTCCCCTCCTGGGTCTGCCCAGGGGTCCCCTCTAATGTGTGTGTGTGACCTGGTTATAGTATGCCTGTGCGTACACACCCTACTCAATCTTTGGGATTACCTGTTTGTACCCACCCAGCATGGGTGCAGTACTCAGTGGTGCCTGACCAGGTCAGGGGCGCCACAAATACTTTGCTCTGCCCTCAGCAGGGCAGAGAGAAGTGCGAGTGCGCAGGAGTGCAATGGAGACCTCTGTGTCGATGACGTAGGACACATTATCCACACGCACGGAGCTGGGAATACAGTATATAAAAGCCCAGGCGGCTCTGTATAATGTAAAAATACCTTTATTATACTCATCTAGGGTCCAATGGGCATCGCTGGTCTCGAGCTGGTGCCTCCTCTCGTCTTGCGATTGCCGTCCTCCTGCCCAGCCCCATGTGCATGACGCATCCTGTGTCATTCACAGTGAGGCCTCCATTACACTCCTGCGCAGGCGCACTTTGATCTGCTCTGCTAAGAGCAGAGAAAAATGCTGTAATGCATAGGTGCGAGAAAAGGTCAAAGAGCGCCTATGCATGCACAGCACAATACTTTGCTCTGCTCTCAGCAGGCCAGAGAGGTGCGCTTGCGCAGAAGCTCAATGGAGGCCTGTGGGGATGATGTAGGATGTGTCGCCCACACGGAGCTGGGAAGGAGGACAGCGAAGGAAGGAAGAGAGGAGGCCCCAGACCGAGACCAGTGATGCCCATCAGTACATAGGACGCATCATCCACATGAAGAAGGGAAGGAGGACGCGAAGGAAGGAAGAGAGAAGGCCCCGGACCGAGACCATCGACGCCCATAACTACATAGGACGCATCATCCACACGGAGCTGGGAAGGAACACAGGGCGTTAGACCGAGACCAGTGACACCCATCACTACATAGGGCGCACTATCCACATGGAGCAGGGAAGGACGACGGCGATGGAAGGAAGAGAGGAGGCCCCGGACCGAAACCAGGAACATCCATCACTACATAGGACGCATCATCCACATGGAGCAGGGAAGGAACACAACAATGGAAGGAAGAGAGGAGGTGCCGGACCGAAACAAGCGTCACCCATCACTACATAGGACGCATCATCCACATGGAGCAGGGAAGGATGACGGCGATGGAAGAAAGAGAGGAGGTGCCGGACCGAGACCAGCGATGCCCATAACTACATAGGACGCATCATCCACATGAAGTAGGGAATGAGGACAGCGATGGAAGGAAAAGAGGAGGCACCGGACCAAAACCAGGGACGCCCATCACTACATAGGACGCATCATCCACATGGAGCAGGGAAGAAGGACGGCGATGGAAGGAAGAGAGGAGGTGCCGGACCAAGACCGGGGACACCCATCACCACATAAGACACATCATCCACATGGAGCAGGGAAGAAGGACGGCGATGGAAGGAAGACAGGAGGCGCCGGACCGAGACCGGGGACACCCATCACCACATAAGACACATCATCCACATGGAGCAGGGAAGAAGGACGGCGATGGAAGGAAGAGAGGAGGCGCCGGACCGAGACTGGGGACGCCCATCACTACATAAGACGCATCATCCACCTGGAGCAGGGAAGAAGGACGGCAATGGAAGGAAGAGAGGAGGCGCCAGACCGAGACTGGGGACGCCCATCACTACATAAGACGCACCATCCACATGGAGCAGGGAAAAAGGACGGCAATGGAAGGAAGAGAGGAGGCGCCAGACCGAGACTGGGGACGCCCATCACTACATAAGACGCATCATCCACATGGAGCAGGGAAGAAGGATGGCGATGGAAGGAAGAGAGGAGGCGCCGGACCGAGACCAGGGATGCCCATAACTACATAGGATGTATCATCCACATGGAACTGGGAAGGGAGGACGAGGATGGAAGGAAGAGAGGAGGTGCCGGACCAAAACAAGCGACGCCCATCGGACTGGACCGCCCCTTAGTTGAGTATAATAAAGGTCTTTTTTATGTTCTACAGAGCGGCCTGGGCTCTTACATACAGTATGTTAGAATGCTATATATAAGGACTCACTGGTGGTGGCCGCAGCTTAAAGAGGACAACTCTGGTGACGGCTTCCCTTTAAAGGGGTTCTCCTGAGATATGAGACTTGTCCCTAGAATAGATGATCAATATCTGATCTGTGGGTCTCTGACCCTTGGCATTACCACTGATCAACTGATACCTGGTGCTAGGATCAATCAGTATATGGATCTGGAGCACAACACTGCGGCGCGGCCATTCTCGGATACTGTAGCTCAGCACTGTGGCGCCATTTAAGCGAGTTAAATAAATAGATCCCTCCGTATCATTGTGAACGCTCATACACCCCAATATTTTTTTCTTGTGGAGTCTACGCAAAAATCACCGCATTTTCCTCTAGAGATCTTATATCGGACGAGTTCTCTGCTATGTTCTTTTAGGTTTAAGAAATGGAAACGTGACGCGAAACTAAGCAGCAAAACAGAGCACAATGTGCACGTCGGATGCAACACCCACATACCGGATCCCTGAGATCTCTGCTTAGGAACTGAATATAAATGAGGACGTTTCAGAATTTCCAACGAAAAATGGGAGAATAGATATAAAATAAGAACAGAGAATCCTTTTAAAGGGGTTTTTCCTTCTCATCAATAATGGTTAAAATTGCAAAAATGCTTGTAAATAGACACAACTTTGCAACTAGAACGGAAGGATACTGTTATTGTGTTGTTAAATGCTTCTTGTCCTGGGAACCTGCCAGTCTAACAGAATTGGCTCAGCAAATGCAGTGCTTACAGGCTCTTTTCAAAAGAGCTTGTAAGCGCTGATCCGAGGCTAGAGGAGATCACTATCGATCTGGCTTTAGTTTTCTTGTGTTTTACTCCGATGAGGCTGAAGCATTGGAGGGTACACAGTTCAGACCTAGGGTGCAACAATGCCCGTGGTCCAAACTGTCAATCTTCCGGATCAGAATGTAGATCAATAGGGGAGACAACTACTCTCAGATTACATAGCAAAAACATGCTGACAGCCCTATATTGTGCTGCTCTCAGATTACATGACAAAAACCTACGGACAGCCCCATATTATGCTGCTCTCAGATTACATAGCAAAAACATGCTGGCAGCCCTATATTATGCTGTTTTAAGATTACATAGCAAGAACCTGCTGTCAGCCCTATATATTATGCTGCTCTCATATTACATATAAAACCATGCTGAAAACCCTATATTATGTTGCTCTCAGATTGCATAGCAAAAACCTGCTGACAGTCCTATATTATGCTCCTTTCAGATTACATGTAAAAACATGCCGACAGTCTCTATATTATGCTGCTCTCATACTACATAGCAAAAACCTGCTGACAGTCCTATATTATGCTGCTCTCAGATTACATAGCAAAAAAATCTGCTGACAGATTCCCTTTAAATGTCCCCAGGTATCTAAATATATATATATACATTTTTATATATATATATATATATATATATATATAAAAATATATATATTATATTTTTTTTACTCTCGCCCTTGGCGCCGCCCCCCCCACAACCCGCCGCCCCAGGCACCGGACCTCCGGTGCCTAATGGTAAATACGGCCCTGTATATATATATATTTACCCAATTTTCATACGATTTTGGAATATACCCAAATCCATATGGATCATCAGCAATCATATACATTGCAAATCAGATATCATTATGCAAGTGTATGCAGAACCGAAATGTAGGACACAGAGTGTCGCAGGCATGTCTGACCATTACTGTTTTGCTAAATACGTATCCTCCTTGAATAAGCAGAACAGAGTTAATAAAGGCTGCAAATTTAATGATTCAACCACAGCCGGGATTTCAGTGCAGGAGCCAATCCAGCCGAGCGCTGAAAGGATTTTCCCTGTTGCTAGGAAAACCAGATATTCCAAAAACTGTGGGCGGGTGAAAAAAACACAAAAAAACCCGAAGTCATTAGACAATGCTGGTAATAAAGCCACTTTACAAAGCGCCGCGGAATTAGTTCTTTTCCGTTCATGTATCATCGGGATAAAAATGAAAATCTTCGAATCGAGAAGAAATTCATAAATCAATGTCTATGGAAAATATGTATTCCCGCGTTTTCTTCTCTTCTGTCAATATAAAATGATTCTTGCAAAAAAAAGATAAAAATAGTTCAGGAAAAATAAAAAAATTAATTGATGTTCAACATCAGTTCTAATAAACTATTATTATCCATACGTCCCACATTAGAAGACCAGTACTATTAATGAGCCATGATAGTTGGGGGCCCTTTTGGAGATTTCGCATTGGAGCACTCGAGCTTCAAGTTACACCCCTAACAATATTTTCCCATAGACCTCAACAGGAGATTTTGGAACTGGTGGAGGCAGGCGCTGTACTTGGCATCAGTCCTATAGATTTTACATTTATAGATCCATTTAAACTACAAGCTCAGAATTCAAGGTCATTGGGGGTCCAATCAGTAACTAATGATGAGTGGGCACTACCATGCTCAGGTGCTCAGTACCCGAGTACCGAGCACCCGAGCATGGTAGTGCCCGCTCATCACTAGTTACGAGTACTGAGCACCCGAGCATGATAGTGCTCACTCATCACTAGTTACGAGTACAGAGCACCCGAGCATGGTAGTGCCCGCTCATCACTAGTTACGAGTACTGAGCACCTGAGCATGGTAGTGCCCACTCATCACTAGATACGAGTACTGAACACCCGAGCATGGTAGTGCCCGCTCATCACTAGTTACGAGTACTGAGCACCCGAGCATGGTAGTGCCCGCTCATCACTAGTTACAAGTACAGAGCACCCGAGCATGGTAGTGCCCGCTCATCACTAGTTACGAGTACAGAGCACCCGAGCATGGTAGTGCCCGCTCATCACTAGTTACGAGTACAGAGCACCCGAGCATGGTAGTGCCCGCTCATCACTAGTTACGAGTACTGAGCACCCGAGCATGGTAGTGCCCGCTCATCACTAGTTACAAGTACAGAGCACCCGAGCATGGTAGTGCCCGCTCATCACTAGTTACGAGTACTGAGCACCCGAGCATGGTGGTGCCCGCTCATCACTAGTTACCAGTACAGAGCACCCGAGCATGGTAGTGCCCTCTCATCACTAGTTACGAGTACAGAGCACCCGAGCATGGTAGTGCCCGCTCATCACTAGTTACGAGTACAGAGCACCCGAGCATGGTAGTGCCCGCTCATCACTAGTTACGAGTACTGAGCACCTGAGCATGATAGTGCTCACTCATCACTAGTTACGAGTACAGAGCACCCGAGCATGGTAGTGCCCGCTCATCACTAGTTACGAGTACTGAGCACCCGAGCATGATAGTGCTCACTCATCACTAGTTACGAGTACAGAGCACCCGAGCATGGTAGTGCCCGCTCATCACTAGTTACGAGTACTGAGCACCTGAGCATGGTAGTGCCCACTCATCACTAGATACGAGTACTGAACACCCGAGCATGGTAGTGCCCGCTCATCACTAGTTACGAGTACTGAGCACCCGAGCATGGTAGTGCCCGCTCATCACTAGTTACAAGTACAGAGCAACCGAGCATGGTAGTGCCCGCTCATCACTAGTTACGAGTACAGAGCACCCGAGCATGGTAGTGCCCGCTCATCACTAGTTACGAGTACTGAGCACCCGAGCATGGTAGTGCCCGCTCATCACTAGTTACCAGTACAGAGCACCCGAGCATGGTAGTGCCCTCTCATCACTAGTTACGAGTACAGAGCACCCGAGCATGGTAGTGCCCGCTCATCACTAGTTACGAGTACAGAGCACCCGAGCATGGTAGTGCCCGCTCATCACTAGTTAGGAGTACTGAGCACCTGAGCATGGTAGTGCCCGCTCATCACTAGTTACGAGTACAGAGCACCCGAGCATGGTGGTGCCCTCTCATCACTAGTTACGAGTACAGAGCACCCGAGCATGGTAGTGCCCGCTCATCACTAGTTACTAGTACAGAGCACCCGAGCATGGTAGTGCCCGCTGATCACTAGTTACGAGTACAGAGCACCCGAGCATGGTAGTGCCCACTCATCACTAGTTACCAGTACTGAGCACCTGAGCATGGTAGTGCCCACTCATCACTAGTTACGAGTACCGAGCACCCGAGCATGGTAGTGCCCGCTCATCACTAGTTACGAGTACTGAGCACCCGAGCATGCTAGTGCCCGCTCATCACTAGTTACGAGTACTGAGCACCCGAGCATGGTAGTGCTCACTCACCACTAGTTACGAGTACTGAGCACCCGAGCATGGTAGTGCCCGCTCATCACTAGTTACAAGTACCGAGCACCCGAGCATGGTAGTGCCCACTCATCACTAGTTACAAGTACTGAGCACCCGAGCATGGTAGTGCCCACTCATCACTAGTTACAAGTACTGAGCACCCGAGCATGGTAGTGCCCGCTCATCACTAGTTACGAGTACTGAGCACCCGAGCATGGTAGTGCCCGCTCATCACTAGTTACGAGTACTGAGCACCCGAGCATGGTAGTGCCCGCTCACCACTAGTTACGAGTACTGAGCACCCGAGCATGGTAGTGCTCACTCACCACTAGTTACGAGTACTGAGCACCCGAGCATGGTAGTGCCCACTCATCACTAGTTACAAGTACTGAGCACCCGAGCATGGTGGTGCCCGCTCATCACTAGTTACGAGTACAGAGCACCCGAGCATGGTAGTGCCCGCTCATCACTAGTTACGAGTACTGAGCACCCGAACATGGTAGTGCCCGCTCATCACTAGTTACGAGTACTGAGCACCCGAGCATGGTAGTGCCCGCTCATCACTAGTTACGAGTACTGAGCACCCGAGCATGGTAGTGCCCGCTCATCACTAGTTACGAGTACAGAGCACCCGAGCATGGTAGTGCCCGCTCATCACTAGTTACTAGTACAGAGCACCCGAGCATGGTAGTGCCCGCTGATCACTAGTTACGAGTACAGAGCACCCGAGCATGGTAGTGCCCACTCATCACTAGTTACCAGTACTGAGCACCTGAGCATGGTAGTGCCCACTCATCACTAGTTACGAGTACCGAGCACCCGAGCATGGTAGTGCCCGCTCATCACTAGTTACGAGTACTGAGCACCCGAGCATGCTAGTGCCCGCTCATCACTAGTTACGAGTACTGAGCACCCGAGCATGGTAGTGCTCACTCACCACTAGTTACGAGTACTGAGCACCCGAGCATGGTAGTGCTCACTCACCACTAGTTACGAGTACTGAGCACCCGAGCATGGTAGTGCCCACTCATCACTAGTTACAAGTACTGAGCACCCGAGCATGGTGGTGCCCGCTCATCACTAGTTACGAGTACAGAGCACCCGAGCATGGTAGTGCCCGCTCATCACTAGTTACGAGTACTGAGCACCCGAACATGGTAGTGCCCGCTCATCACTAGTTACGAGTACTGAGCACCCGAGCATGGTAGTGCCCGCTCATCACTAGTTACGAGTACTGAGCACCCGAACATGGTAGTGCCCGCTCATCACTAGTTACGAGTACTGAGCACCGGAGCATGGTAGTGCCCGCTCATCACTAGTTACGAGTACAGAGCACCCGAGCATGGTAGTGCCCGCTCATCACTAGTTACGTGTACTGAGCACCTGAGCATGGTAGTGCCTGCTCATCACTAGTTACAAGTACTGAGCACCGGAGCATGGTAGTGCCCGCTCATCACTAGTTACCAGTACTGAGCACCTGAGCATGGTAGTGCCCGCTCATCACTAGTTACGAGTACCGAGCACCTGAGCATGGTAGTGCCCGCTCATCACTAGTTACGAGTACCGAGCACCCGAGCATGGTAGTGCTCGCTCATCACTAGTTACGAGTACTGAGCACCCGAGCATGGTAGTGCCCGCTCATCACTAGTTATGAGTACAGAGCACCCGAGCATGGTAGTGCCCACTCATCACTAGTTACGAGTACAGAGCACCCGAGCATGGTAGTGCCCGCTCATCACTAGTTACAAGTACTGAGCACCTGAGCATGGTAGTGCCCGCTCATCAATAGTTACGAGTACCGAGCACCTGAGCATGGTAGTGCCCGCTCATCACTAGTTACGAGTACCGAGCACCCGAGCATGGTAGTGCTCGCTCATCACTAGTTACGAGTACTGAGCACCCGAGCATGGTAGTGCCCGCTCATCACTAGTTATGAGTACAGAGCACCCGAGCATGGTAGTGCCCACTCATCACTAGTTACGAGTACAGAGCACCCGAGCATGGTAGTGCCCGCTCATCACTAGTTACGAGTACCGAGCACCTGAGCATGGTAGTGCCCGCTCATCACTAGTTACGAGTACCGAGCACCCGAGCATGGTAGTGCTCGCTCATCACTAGTTACGAGTACTGAGCACCCGAGCATGGTAGTGCCCGCTCATCACTAGTTACGAGTACAGAGCACCCGAGCATGGTAGTGCCCGCTCATCACTAGTTACGAGTACAGAGCACCCGAGCATGGTAGTGCCCGCTCATCACTAGTTACGAGTACAGAGCACCCGAGCATGGTAGTGCCCGCTCATCACTAGTTACGAGTACCGAGCACCCGAGCATGGTAGTGCCCGCTCATCACTAGTTACGAGTACAGAGCACCCGAGCATGGTAGTGCCCGCTCATCACTAGTTACGAGTACTGAGCACCCGAGCATGGTAGTGCCCGCTCATCACTAGTTACAAGTACAGAGCACCCGAGCATGGTAGTGCCCGCTCATCACTAGTTACGAGTACTGAGCACCCGAGCATGGTGGTGCCCGCTCATCACTAGTTACCAGTACAGAGCACCCGAGCATGGTAGTGCCCTCTCATCACTAGTTACGAGTACAGAGCACCCGAGCATGGTAGTGCCCGCTCATCACTAGTTACGAGTACAGAGCACCCGAGCATGGTAGTGCCCGCTCATCACTAGTTACGAGTACTGAGCACCTGAGCATGGTAGTGCACGCTCATCACTAGTTACGAGTACAGAGCACCCGAGCATGGTGGTGCCCGCTCATCACTAGTTACCAGTACAGAGCACCCGAGCATGGTAGTGCCCTCTCATCACTAGTTACGAGTACAGAGCACCCGAGCATGGTAGTGCCCGCTCATCACTAGTTACTAGTACAGAGCACCCGAGCATGGTAGTGCCCGCTGATCACTAGTTACGAGTACAGAGCACCCGAGCATGGTAGTGCCCACTCATCACTAGTTACCAGTACTGAGCACCTGAGCATGGTAGTGCCCACTCATCACTAGTTACGAGTACCGAGCACCCGAGCATGGTAGTGCCCGCTCATCACTAGTTACGAGTACTGAGCACCCGAGCATGCTAGTGCCCGCTCATCACTAGTTACGAGTACTGAGCACCCGAGCATGGTAGTGCTCACTCACCACTAGTTACGAGTACTGAGCACCCGAGCATGGTAGTGCCCGCTCATCACTAGTTACAAGTACCGAGCACCCGAGCATGGTAGTGCCCACTCATCACTAGTTACAAGTACTGAGCACCCGAGCATGGTAGTGCCCACTCATCACTAGTTACAAGTACTGAGCACCCGAGCATGGTAGTGCCCGCTCATCACTAGTTACGAGTACTGAGCACCCGAGCATGGTAGTGCCCGCTCATCACTAGTTACGAGTACTGAGCACCCGAGCATGGTAGTGCTCACTCACCACTAGTTACGAGTACTGAGCACCCGAGCATGGTAGTGCTCACTCACCACTAGTTACGAGTACTGAGCACCCGAGCATGGTAGTGCCCACTCATCACTAGTTACAAGTACTGAGCACCCGAGCATGGTGGTGCCCGCTCATCACTAGTTACGAGTACAGAGCACCCGAGCATGGTAGTGCCCGCTCATCACTAGTTACGAGTACTGAGCACCCGAACATGGTAGTGCCCGCTCATCACTAGTTACGAGTACTGAGCACCCGAGCATGGTAGTGCCCCGCTCATCACTAGTTACGAGTACTGAGCACCCGAACATGGTAGTGCCCGCTCATCACTAGTTACGAGTACTGAGCACCGGAGCATGGTAGTGCCCGCTCATCACTAGTTACGAGTACAGAGCACCCGAGCATGGTAGTGCCCGCTCATCACTAGTTACGTGTACTGAGCACCTGAGCATGGTAGTGCCTGCTCATCACTAGTTACAAGTACTGAGCACCGGAGCATGGTAGTGCCCGCTCATCACTAGTTACCAGTACTGAGCACCTGAGCATGGTAGTGCCCGCTCATCACTAGTTACGAGTACCGAGCACCTGAGCATGGTAGTGCCCGCTCATCCACTAGTTACGAGTACCGAGCACCCGAGCATGGTAGTGCTCGCTCATCACTAGTTACGAGTACTGAGCACCCGAGCATGGTAGTGCCCGCTCATCACTAGTTATGAGTACAGAGCACCCGAGCATGGTAGTGCCCACTCATCACTAGTTACGAGTACAGAGCACCCGAGCATGGTAGTGCCCGCTCATCACTAGTTACAAGTACTGAGCACCGGAGCATGGTAGTGCCCGCTCATCACTAGTTACCAGTACTGAGCACCTGAGCATGGTAGTGCCCGCTCATCAATAGTTACGAGTACCGAGCACCTGAGCATGGTAGTGCCCGCTCATCACTAGTTACGAGTACCGAGCACCCCGAGCATGGTAGTGCTCGCTCATCACTAGTTACGAGTACTGAGCACCCGAGCATGGTAGTGCCCGCTCATCACTAGTTATGAGTACAGAGCACCCGAGCATGGTAGTGCCCACTCATCACTAGTTACGAGTACAGAGCACCCGAGCATGGTAGTGCCCGCTCATCACTAGTTACGAGTACCGAGCACCTGAGCATGGTAGTGCCCGCTCATCACTAGTTACGAGTACCGAGCACCCGAGCATGGTAGTGCTCGCTCATCACTAGTTACGAGTACTGAGCACCCGAGCATGGTAGTGCCCGCTCATCACTAGTTACGAGTACAGAGCACCCGAGCATGGTAGTGCCCGCTCATCACTAGTTACGAGTACAGAGCACCCGAGCATGGTAGTGCCCCCGCTCATCACTAGTTACGAGTACAGAGCACCCGAGCATGGTAGTGCCCCGCTCATCACTAGTTACGAGTACCGAGCACCCGAGCATGGTAGTGCCCGCTCATCACTAGTTACGAGTACAGAGCACCCGAGCATGGTAGTGCCCGCTCATCACTAGTTACGAGTACTGAGCACCCGAGCATGGTAGTGCCCGCTCATCACTAGTTACAAGTACAGAGCACCCGAGCATGGTAGTGCCCGCTCATCACTAGTTACGAGTACTGAGCACCCGAGCATGGTGGTGCCCGCTCATCACTAGTTACCAGTACAGAGCACCCGAGCATGGTAGTGCCCTCTCATCACTAGTTACGAGTACAGAGCACCCGAGCATGGTAGTGCCCGCTCATCACTAGTTACGAGTACAGAGCACCCGAGCATGGTAGTGCCCGCTCATCACTAGTTACGAGTACTGAGCACCTGAGCAGGGTAGTGCCCGCTCATCACTAGTTACGAGTACAGAGCACCCGAGCATGGTGGTGCCCGCTCATCACTAGTTACCAGTACAGAGCACCCGAGCATGGTAGTGCCCTCTCATCACTAGTTACGAGTACAGAGCACCCGAGCATGGTAGTGCCCGCTCATCACTAGTTACTAGTACAGAGCACCCGAGCATGGTAGTGCCCGCTGATCACTAGTTACGAGTACAGAGCACCCGAGCATGGTAGTGCCCTCTCATCACTAGTTACGAGTACAGAGCACCCGAGCATGGTAGTGCCCGCTCATTACTAGTTACAATTACCGAGCACCCGAGCATGGTAGTGCCCGCTCATCACTAGTTACGAGTACAGAGCACCCGAGCATGGTAGTGCCCGCTCATCACTAGTTACCAGTACTGAGCACCTGAGCATGGTAGTGCCCACTCATCACTAGTTACGAGTACCGAGCACCCGAGCATGGTAGTGCCCGCTCATCACTAGTTACGAGTACTGAGCACCCGAGCATGCTAGTGCCCGCTCATCACTAGTTACGAGTACTGAGCACCCGAGCATGGTAGTGCTCACTCACCACTAGTTACGAGTACTGAGCACCCGAGCATGGTAGTGCCCACTCATCACTAGTTACAAGTACTGAGCACCCGAGCATGGTAGTGCCCACTCATCACTAGTTACAAGTACTGAGCACCCGAGCATGGTAGTGCCCACTCATCACTAGTTACAAGTACTGAGCACCCGAGCATGGTAGTGCCCGCTCATCACTAGTTACGAGTACTGAGCACCCGAGCATGGTAGTGCCCGCTCATCACTAGTTACGAGTACTGAGCACCCGAGCATGGTAGTGCTCACTCACCACTAGTTACGAGTACTGAGCACCCGAGCATGGTAGTGCTCACTCACCACTAGTTACGAGTACTGAGCACCCGAGCATGGTAGTGCCCACTCATCACTAGTTACAAGTACTGAGTACCCGAGCATGGTGGTGCCCCGCTCATCACTAGTTACGAGTACAGAGCACCCGAGCATGGTAGTGCCCGCTCATCACTAGTTACGAGTACTGAGCACCCGAACATGGTAGTGCCCGCTCATCACTAGTTACGAGTACTGAGCACCCGAGCATGGTAGTGCCCGCTCATCACTAGTTACGAGTACTGAGCACCCGAGCATGGTAGTGCCCGCTCATAACTAGTTATGAGTACAGAGCACCCAAGCATGGTAGTGCCCGCTCATCACTAGTTACGAGTACAGAGCACCCGAGCATGGTAGTGCCCACTCATCACTAGTTACGAGTACAGAGCACCCGAGCATGGTAGTGCCCGCTCATCACTAGTTACGAGTACCGAGCACCTGAGCATGGTAGTGCCCGCTCATCACTAGTTACGAGTACTGAGCACCCGAGCATGGTAGTGCCCGCTCATCACTAGTTACGAGTACTGAGCACCCGAGCATGGTAATGCCCACTCATCACTAGTTATCAGTACAGAGCACCCGAGCATGGTAGTGCCCGCTCATCACTAGTTACGAGTACCGAGCACCCGAGCATGGTAGTGCTCGCTCATCACTAGTTACGAGTACTGAGCACCCGAGCATGGTAGTGCCCGCTCATCACTAGTTACGAGTACTGAGCACCCGAGCATGGTAGTGCCCACTCATCACTAGTTACGAGTACAGAGCACCCGAGCATGGTAGTGCCCGCTCATCACTAGTTACAAGTACTGAGCACCCGAGCATGGTAGTGCCCCCTCATGACTAGTTACGAGTACAGAGCACCCGAGCATGGTAGTGCCCGCTCATCACTAGTTACGAGTACAGAGCACCCGAGCATGGTAGTGCCCGCTCATCACTAGTTACGTGTACTGAGCACCTGAGCATGGTAGTGCCCGCTCATCACTAGTTACGTGTACTGAGCACCGGAGCATGGTAGTGCCCGCTCATCACTAGTTACGAGTACAGAGCACCCGAGCATGGTAGTGCCCGCTCATCACTAGTTACGTGTACTGAGCACCTGAGCATGGTAGTGCCTGCTCATCACTAGTTACAAGTACTGAGCACCGGAGCATGGTAGTGCCCGCTCATCACTAGTTACCAGTACTGAGCACCTGAGCATGGTAGTGCCCGCTCATCACTAGTTACGAGTACCGAGCACCTGAGCATGGTAGTGCCCGCTCATCACTAGTTACGAGTACCGAGCACCCGAGCATGGTAGTGCTCGCTCATCACTAGTTACGAGTACTGAGCACCCGAGCATGGTAGTGCCCGCTCATCACTAGTTATGAGTACAGAGCACCCGAGCATGGTAGTGCCCACTCATCACTAGTTACGAGTACAGAGCACCCGAGCATGGTAGTGCCCGCTCATCACTAGTTACAAGTACTGAGCACCGGAGCATGGTAGTGCCCGCTCATCACTAGTTACCAGTACTGAGCACCTGAGCATGGTAGTGCCCGCTCATCAATAGTTACGAGTACCGAGCACCTGAGCATGGTAGTGCCCGCTCATCACTAGTTACGAGTACCGAGCACCCGAGCATGGTAGTGCTCGCTCATCACTAGTTACGAGTACTGAGCACCCGAGCATGGTAGTGCCCGCTCATCACTAGTTATGAGTACAGAGCACCCGAGCATGGTAGTGCCTACTCATCACTAGTTACGAGTACAGAGCACCCGAGCATGGTAGTGCCCGCTCATCACTAGTTACGAGTACCGAGCACCTGAGCATGGTAGTGCCCGCTCATCACTAGTTACGAGTACCGAGCACCCGAGCATGGTAGTGCTCGCTCATCACTAGTTACGAGTACTGAGCACCCGAGCATGGTAGTGCCCGCTCATCACTAGTTACGAGTACAGAGCACCCGAGCATGGTAGTGCCCGCTCATCACTAGTTACGAGTACAGAGCACCCGAGCATGGTAGTGCCCGCTCATCACTAGTTACAAGTACAGAGCACCCGAGCATGGTAGTGCCCGCTCATCACTAGTTACCAGTACAGAGCACCTGAGCATGGTAGTGCCCGCTCATCACTAGTTATGAGTACAGAGCACCCGAGCATGGTAGTGCCCGCTCAACACTAGTTACGAGTACAGAGCACCCGAGCATGGTAGTGCCCGCTCATCACTAGTTACGAGTACAGAGCACCCGAGCATGGGTAGTGCCCTCTCATCACTAGTTACGAGTACAGAGCACCCGAGCATGGTAGTGCCCGCTCATCACTAGTTACTAGTACAGAGCACCCCGAGCATGGTAGTGCCCCGCTCATCACTAGTTACGAGTACAGAGCACCCGAGCATGGTAGTGCCCTCTCATCACTAGTTACGAGTACAGAGCACCCGAGCATGGTAGTGCCCGCTCATTACTAGTTACAATTACCGAGCACCCGAGCATGGTAGTGCCCGCTCATCACAAGTTACGAGTACAGAGCACCCGAGCATGGTAGTGCCCGCTCATCACTAGTTACCAGTACTGAGCACCTGAGCATGGTAGTGCCCACTCATCACTAGTTACGAGTACCGAGCACCCGAGCATGGTAGTGCCCGCTCATCACTAGTTACGAGTACTGAGCACCCGAGCATGGTAGTGCCCGCTCATCACTAGTTACGAGTACTGAGCACCCGAGCATGGTAGTGCTCACTCACCACTAGTTACGAGTACTGAGCACCCGAGCATGGTAGTGCCCACTCATCACTAGTTACAAGTACTGAGCACCCGAGCATGGTAGTGCCCGCTCATCACTAGTTACGAGTACTGAGCACCCGAGCATGGTAGTGCCCGCTCATCACTAGTTACGAGTACTGAGCACCCGAGCATGGTAGTGCCCGCTCATCACTAGTTACGAGTACTGAGCACCCGAGCATGGTAGTGCCCGCTCATCACTAGTTATGAGTACAGAGCACCCAAGCATGGTAGTGCCCGCTCATCACTAGTTACGAGTACAGAGCACCCGAGCATGGTAGTGCCCACTCATCACTAGTTACGAGTACAGAGCACCCGAGCATGGAAGCGCCCGCTCATCACTAGTTACGAGTACCGAGCACCTGAGCATGGTAGTGCCCGCTCATCACTAGTTACGAGTACTGAGCACCCGAGCATGGTAGTGCCCGCTCATCACTAGTTACGAGTACTGAGCACCCGAGCATGGTAGTGCCCACTCATCACTAGTTATGAGTACAGAGCACCCGAGCATGGTAGTGCCCACTCATCACTAGTTACGAGTACAGAGCACCCGAGCATGGTAGTGCCCGCTCATCAGTAGTTACAAGTACTGAGCACCCGAGCATGGTAGTGCCCCCTCATGACTAGTTACGAGTACAGAGCACCCGAGCATGGGTAGTGCCCGCTCATCACTAGTTACGAGTACAGAGCACCCGAGCATGGTAGTGCCCGCTCATCACTAGTTACAAGTACTGAGCACCGGAGCATGGTAGTGCCCGCTCATCACTAGTTACCAGTACTGAGCACCTGAGCATGGTAGTGCCCCGCTCATCACTAGTTACGAGTACCGAGCACCTGAGCATGGTAGTGCCCGCTCATCACTAGTTACGAGTACCGAGCACCCGAGCATGGTAGTGCTCGCTCATCACTAGTTACGAGTACTGAGCACCCGAGCATGGTAGTGCCCGCTCATCACTAGTTATGAGTACAGAGCACCCGAGCATGGTAGTGCCCACTCATCACTAGTTACGAGTACAGAGCACCCGAGCATGGTAGTGCCCGCTCATCACTAGTTACAAGTACTGAGCACCGGAGCATGGTAGTGCCCGCTCATCACTAGTTACCAGTACTGAGCACCTGAGCATGGTAGTGCCCGCTCATCACTAGTTACGAGTACTGAGCACCTGAGCATGGTAGTGCCCGCTCATCACTAGTTACGAGTACCGAGCACCCGAGCATGGTAGTGTCCGCTCATCACTAGTTATGAGTACAGAGCACCCAAGCATGGTAGTGCCCGCTCATCACTAGTTACGAGTACAGAGCACCCGAGCATGGTAGTGCCCACTCATCACTAGTTACGAGTACAGAGCACCCGAGCATGGTAGTGCCCGCTCATCACTAGTTACGAGTACCGAGCACCTGAGCATGGTAGTGCCCGCTCATCACTAGTTACGAGTACTGAGCACCCGAGCATGGTAGTGCCCGCTCATCACTAGTTACGAGTACTGAGCACCCGAGCATGGTAGTGCCCACTCATCACTAGTTATGAGTACAGAGCACCCGAGCATGGTAGTGCCCACTCATCACTAGTTACGAGTACAGAGCACCCGAGCATGGTAGTGCCCGCTCATCACTAGTTACAAGTACTGAGCACCCGAGCATGGTAGTGCCCCCTCATGACTAGTTACGAATACAGAGCACCCGAGCATGGTAGTGCCCGCTCATCACTAGTTACGAGTACAGAGCACCCGAGCATGGTAGTGCCCGCTCATCACTAGTTACAAGTACTGAGCACCGGAGCATGGTAGTGCCCCCTCTTCACTAGTTACCAGTACTGAGCACCTGAGCATGGTAGTGCCCGCTCATCACTAGTTACGAGTACCGAGCACCTGAGCATGGTAGTGCCCGCTCATCACTAGTTACGAGTACCGAGCACCCGAGCATGGTAGTGCTCGCTCATCACTAGTTACGAGTACTGAGCACCCGAGCATGGTAGTGCCCGCTCATCACTAGTTATGAGTACAGAGCACCCGAGCATGGTAGTGCCCGCTCATCACTAGTTACGAGTACAGAGCACCCGAGCATGGTAGTGCCCGCTCATCACTAGTTACAAGTACTGAGCACCGGAGCATGGTAGTGCCCGCTCATCACTAGTTACCAGTACTGAGCACCTGAGCATGGTAGTGCCCGCTCATCACTAGTTACGAGTACCGAGCACCTGAGCATGGTAGTGCCCGCTCATCACTAGTTACGAGTACCGAGCACCCGAGCATGGTAGTGCTCGCTCATCACTAGTTACGAGTACTGAGCACCCGAGCATGGTAGTGCCCGCTCATCACTAGTTATGAGTACAGAGCACCCGAGCATGGTAGTGCCCACTCATCACTAGTTACGAGTACAGAGCACCCGAGCATGGTAGTGCCCGCTCATCACTAGTTACGAGTACCGAGCACCTGAGCATGGTAGTGCCCGCTCATCACTAGTTACGAGTACCGAGCACCCGAGCATGGTAGTGCTCGCTCATCACTAGTTACGAGTACTGAGCACCCGAGCATGGTAGTGCCTGCTCATCACTAGTTACGAGTACTGAGCACCCGAGCATGGTAGTGCCCGCTCATCACTAGTTATGAGTACAGAGCACCCGAGCATGGTAGTGCCCACTCATCGCTAGTTACGAGTACAGAGCACCCGAGCATGGTAGTGCCCGCTCATCACTAGTTACGAGTACCGAGCACCCGAGCATGGTAGTGCTCACTCATCACTAGTTACCAGTACTGAGCACCCGAGCATGGTAGTGCCCTCTCATCACTAGTTACGAGTACCGAGCACCCGAGCATGGTAGTGCTCGCTCATCACTAGTTACCAGTACTGAGCACCCGAGCATGGTAGTGTCTGCTCATCACTAGTTACGAGTACTGAGCACCCGAGCATGGTAGTGCCTGCTCATCACTAGTTACAAGTACCGAGCACCCGAGCATGGTAGTGCTCACTCATCACTAGTTACCAGTACTGAGCACCCGAGCATGGTAGTGCCCGCTCATCACTAGTTACGAATACCGAGCACCCGAGCATGGTAGTGCTCACTCATCACTAGTTACCAGTACTGAGCACCTGAGCATGGTAGTGTCTGCTCATCACTAGTTACGAGTACTGAGCACCTGAGCATGGTAGTGCCCGCTCACCACTAGTTAGGAGTACAGAGCACCCGAGCATGGTAGTGCCCGCTCATCACTAGTTACGAGTACAGAGCACCCGAGCATGGTAGTGCACGCTCATCACTAGTTACCAGTACTGAGCACCCGAGCATGGTAGTGCTCGCTCATCACTAGTTACCAGTACTGAGCACCCGAGCATGGTAGTGCTCACTCATCACTAGTTACCAGTACTGAGCACCCGAGCATGGTAGTGCCTGCTCATCACTAGTTACAAGTACCGAGCACCCGAGCATGGTAGTGCTCACTCATCACTAGTTACCAGTACTGAGCACCCGAGCATGGTAGTGCCCGCTCATCACTAGTTACGAATACCGAGCACCCGAGCATGGTAGTGCTCACTCATCACTAGTTACCAGTACTGAGCACCTGAGCATGGTAGTGTCTGCTCATCACTAGTTACGAGTACTGAGCACCTGAGTATGGTAGTGCCCGCTCACCACTAGTTAGGAGTACAGAGCACCCGAGCATGGTAGTGCCCGCTCATCACTAGTTACGAGTACAGAGCACCCGAGCATGGTAGTGCACGCTCATCACTAGTTACCAGTACTGAGCACCCGAGCATGGTAGTGCTCGCTCATCACTAGTTACCAGTACTGAGCACCCGAGCATGGTAGTGCTCACTCATCACTAGTTACCAGTACTGAGCACCCGAGCATGGTAGTGCCCGCTCATCACTAGTTACCAGTACTGAGCACCTGAGCATGGTAGTGCCCGCTCATCACTAGATACGAGTACTGAGCACCCGAGCATGCTAGTGCTCACTCATCACTAGTTACGAGTACTGAGCACCCGAGCATGGTAGTGTCTGCTCATCACTAGTTACGAGTACTGAGCACCCGAGCATGGTAGTGCTCGCTCATCACTAGTTACCAGTACTGAGCACCCGAGCATGGTAGTGCCCGCTCATCACTAGTTACCAGTACTGAGCACCCGAGCATGGTAGTGCCCACTCATCACTAGTTACGAGTACAGAGCACCCGAGCATGGTAGTGCACGCTCATCACTCCTGATAATATGTCAAGTTCCATGAAAATGTTGAGGCGTTTCAAACAAAACATATTTCCTTAAGTCGTAGCATTATCAGCTCTAAGTAGAAAGAAATGCTCCTTATTTTGAGCTTTACCCCCTTTGGACTATGTTTACAGCTATTTTTTCAATTGGGGATTTTGAAGCAGATTCTGTTCTAAAATTGATATGAAAAACCATTATAAATACTCTTTGAATAACCTTTCTATTAACTTTATTTGGCAAACACGTCTAATGAACTTTGCTGGTTTTTCAAAGTTTCTTTTCTCCTCCAATTTTTTTCTTCTGAATCAATTGAAGCAAAAAAAATGCCCAAAGCAAAAAAATGCAACAAACCCCCAACAAAAATCTTTTTTTTTAAGCATCCATCAGCCTCAAAAAGTCAGATGAAAAAAACTATGTGTAAGTACACACTTAACAGTGTTAACACTAAGGAGTACTTTGCACGCTGCTACATCGCTAGCTGATGCTAGCGATGCCGAGCGCAATAGTCCCCGCCCCCGTCGCACATGCGATATCTTGTGATAGCTGCCGTAGCGAATATTGTCGCTACGGCAGCTTCACACGCACTCACCTGCCCTGCGACGTCGCTCTGGCCGGCGACCCGCCTCCTTCGTAAGGGGGCGGGTCGTGCGGTGTCACAGCGACGTCACATGGCAGGCGGCCAATAGAAGCGGAGGGGCGGAGATGAGCGGGACGTAAACATCCCGCCCCCCTCCTTCCTTCCGCATAGCCAGTGGAGGCAGGTAAGGAGATGTTCCTCACTCCTGTAGCTTCACACGATGTGTGCTGCCGCAGGAACGAGGAACAACATCGTATGTCCTATTGGTGCGACATTATGAAAATGTCCGATGCTACACAGATCACCGATTTACGACGCTTTTGCGATCGTTTATCTGCGCATCTAGGCTTTACACGTTGCGACATCGTTACCGGCGCCGGATGTGCGTCACTTTCGATTTGACCTCGACGATATCGCAGTAGCGATGTCGCAACGCGCAAAGTACTTCTAAGTCTTTTAGCGGAATTTTTGTAGAAGACATGTTTCCTTTAACGTTACCTGGTTTTGTCTGGTTTTTATTTTTCTTCTCCAATATGGGATTGATTTTTGGTAATACAAATGTTTTAACCTAATTCGTGATTTGCAACTTTTCAAAATGTTTCAAACTTTTTATGCAATTGTAACCTAGTGGAGCCCAAAACCAATGTAAAATTTTGAAGGCGTGTGTGACTATTTTTTGGCACAAAAAAAGTAAACGATACAAAGAAAGAATATTTAATTTTGCATAAAAATTCACTCATTTTGAAGAATTTGATGCAAAAAAACAACGAATTACACAATCTGAAAAAAAGTCCCTTAAAAAAATCTGCAAATTATGAATCGGGACCTGAGTCTTCTCCTCTCAATTATGTCCACACAGTGGCTCTCTGTGGATCACGCTCACTACACATCCTTGTGTACGACCGACTATCAGAAGAGCCAGGAAGGAGAAGGTGCAAAGTCACTGTGCGCATGCGCAGCTGACACAGCTAGCATCAGAGCGCATGCTCACACATGTGGGGCAGTGTATGCTCTAAGAATGAGTGCTGTCCTTCATAAGCTAGGGCAGTACCAAGGACGCAAATTCAGGGGGCGTAATGGTGCATTACAGAGTGTCAAGATGGAAGGCTCAAACATGGGACTCCTACTCAATACAAAGAAGACAAAGATATTGACTACTGCCAGGTATGACTTGGACACAATTGAGATGGACAGGGACGAGCTGGAAGTTGTAAAGGACATCAACCTAGTCAAATCAATGATCAGTCAAGATGCATTGAGGACACCGGACAGAAGTCGATAGGAGAATGGCTATGGGCAAATCAACAATGAAGTCACTGGATAAGGTCCTCAAATTGAGGAACATTTCGACACGGCTTGTACATAGTCTGGTCTTTTCTGTAGTTACATGGATGCAAAACTTGGGCGATAAAGAAACAAGACTGAAGAAGAATAAAAGCCTTTGAAATGTGGTGCTGGAGAAGGATGTTATCAATACCATGGATGAAAAGAAGAACAAACAAATCAATTTTGGAACAAATCAAGACAGACATGTTACTCAAAAAAAGAATCACCAAACTATGACTTGTGTACTTTGTACACATCATACGAAGAGCGAAATCACTGGAGAAGGACCTCATGGTCGAAAGAATAGAAGGAACAAGGCGAAGATGAAGACCAGCAACCTGATAGCTTGATACTATCAAGAAAACAGTGGAGAAGACCCTGGTGGACCTATCTAGGCAGAGAAGACCCTGGTAGACCTTTCTAGGTGAAAAGACCATGGTAGACCTATCTAAGCGGAGAAGACCCTGGTGAACCTATCTAGCCAGAGAAGACTCTGGTGGACCTATCTAGGCGGAGTGGACCTATGTAGGCGGAGAAGACTCTGGTAGACTTATCTAGGTAGAGAAGACCCTGGTAAACCTATCTAGCCAGAGAAGACCCTGGTAGACCTATCTAGGTGAAAAGACCATGGTAGACCTATCTAAGCAGAGAAGACCCTGGTGAACCTATCTAGCCAGAGAAGACTCTGGTGGACCTATCTAGGCGGAGTGGACCTATGTAGGCGGAGAAGATTCTGGTAGACTTATCTAGGTAGAGAAGACCCTGGTAAACATATCTAGCCCGAGAAGACCCTGGTAGACCTATCTAGGCGGAGACGATCCTGGTGGACCTATGTAGGTAGAGAAGACCCTGGTAGACCAATCTAGGCCGAGAAGACCCTAGTGGACCTATCTAGACGGGGAAGACCCTGGTGGACCTATCTAGGTCGATAAGACCCTGGTGGACCTATCTAGGCGGAGAAGACCCTGGTGGACCTATTTAGGTGCAGAAGACCCTGGTAGACCTATGTAGGTGGAGAAGGCCCTCGTGGATCTATTCAGGCAGAGAAGACCCTGGTGGACCCATCTAGGCAGCACAAGATCAATCTTCCTACAGAGCATTCATCCATCAAGTCATCATGGCTCGAGATCAAGCTGAAGGCCATTACAAGAAAAAAGAAAAGGTGCACCCTGCTCGGAGCTCTTTAATGGACTTGCCAGATTCCTGGTTCCAAAAGGCACGCTGCCTGCAAACATCCCCGCCGCTCTTAATTATAATGCAGGCATATATATATTTGGATTGCAATTTACACTTGAAAAAGTCATCTTGAAATCACGTGATTTGCTGTCAACAAATCAAAGTTCTAGAGAATAAAGCAGTTTGCTGAAAACGGTTCAGCCAATCAGCACGCAAGTCTCCATGGCAACTACATTCCCGGACTTTCAATAAAACAGGCTGGAATCTATATTTCTGGCGTGACTTAATGCTTGGTTCCAGAATGAAAAATCACAAGAGGCTCGGCTGATTTATTCCATACAGATGGGAAAAGCTCCAGTGCATATGGAATATTTACATATGTACATCATGTATAGGACTGGAGAACGCTGGTCCCATATACTGTAGCTTGCAAACGATTTAGGCAGGTTTGAAAAATATGAATATCTTTTATAAATTTTCAAAATTTGGAAAGCCAAAGGTGGGTTTACAAAATGCTAAGAAAATAATAAAAAATACAATTTAGATTTTAAGAGCAAAACAGTAACAATGCAGTGACCTGACAAGAATCTGCATAACTAATCATATGCTAAATAGTTGCAAGCCAAATTTATGTATGAGATAGCCAAGATGATTGGCTATAAAATGAAGGTCATCTTATGCTCAAAGCTGTAGTGGATGGTGAGATATGGAGCCTGAAAGTCAAAATTTCAAAACATTGTTACCCTTTTGCTTGTGAGCGTATGCTGAAACATAATCATTGGATGTCAGGGAAAGAAGGATTAAATATCCGTGTGCCCTATGGAAAAGATACACCATGTATCTTGTTCTTCGACAGCACGGATATTTAACCAGTATTTTCTGAATTCCATTTGTTCTATCCGAGGGGCCGCAGCAGCCGCACCTTTGAGCGTATTCCTGGGAGGTGGATATGCAACCCCCATGTGATGATAGTCACTATTTAGTCAGGAAAGCTGGGATCCAGTAACAGGAGAACACATATCAGCACAAGAAGTAAACAGAAGCGTAGTCAGGTCACAAATAAGTTCAGGGAGAAAACAGAGACATGGTCAGGTAACGATCCGAGGTCAAAAGGCAGGAGATTCCGACAGGAACAGGAAGCAGGCAGAGAGGAGTCAAATAACAGTCCAGGGTCAGAAAACAAAGATTAGAACACTAGCACGACTGGAGAACCAGATAATACAACTGGCAAGGTTCTGGGCGAGCATGCTCAGTAAAGAAGCCTGAGCGATAACTAGGAAGGTGGAATAGCTGATCAATCAGCCCCAACATGGAATCCTGTTAATTAAACTGCTAGCTGCAGCAGAGCATCTCCAAAGGCAAGATGCTCTGCACCGAGGAACTGTGTCACTGACAGGTCTGTAGTTCAAGAAAACGCAGCAGAGCATCTTCTAGTCTGCAAGATTCTCTGCACAGGGGAATCGTGACACCCCACCAGGTGCCAACGCAGTAAATTCAGCAATACTGCTTTCCTCGCAGATAAGACCCTATTTGCACTTGTCTTTTCTTTAATGTCTTCTCTCGAAACAAAATAATTCACTGAAACGGAAACAGCTGTGTAGGAGGCTCCAAACTGGGTGAGGAACAGACAAAATCTGCTACAAAGGTGAGGATGTGGAAGACCGTTTCATTTCATAGGTCATACACCAAATGGCAAGAATGAGTACAGGATCTAGACCCAAGGTAGTTATACTGCATTTGCAAGATCTCTACCAGGCAAATATTTCAAAGCAGACTGAGGTTTCAAGATGTGATGTACAAGAACTTTTGAAGAAGCAACAACAAATGGGCAACGTTGTGGACTGTAGGTGTAGTGGTCAGGCGAGGAACAGTACATGAAAGACTTATGATTACGTTGCTTTAAAATCGGAAGGTGACCAGCAGTGCCATCATCTCGGAACTGGCAGTTTTCAGGGGGACCAAGCTACACCCATCTACTGTTCAGAGATGTCATCTTCAAAAAGCCAAACCTTCCACATAGAAACTAAGCAAAGTGACAACTATTAATGAAAACATAGAAATTGGGGTGCAGAAAAATGTCAGCAGGTGATCCAGACTGATGAGTCAAAATGTGAAATGTTTGGCTGTAACAGAAGGCTAGGTTTGGAGAGTGGCACAACAATGAGGGTCTGCAGACAACAGTGAAGGATGGTGGAGGGTCCTTGCAAGTTTGTGGCTGTATTTCAGTAAATAAAATTGGGTATTTGGTCACGAATAATGGACTCACTACTGAGAAATCTAGGCACATACTTATCCCTCATGTAATCCCATCCGGGAGGCGTCTCATTGGCTCCAAATTTATTCTGCAGCCATAAAACAACCCCAAACATCTAGCCAATGTCATTAAGTACTATCTAAAGAAGAACAAGGAGTCCTGGAAGTGATGATCCGGCCCCCACGGAGCCCTGATCTCACCTCATCAAATCCGTGTGGGATTATACCGTGTTCTCCTACCCCAAGAATAAGCCCTAGCATGATATTACAAGATTTTTGGATTATTCTTGAAATATAACCCTTACTCCAAAAATAAGAACTAGTTACAGTCAGGGTCATCGTTAGGGGCAGTGAAACTGTGCAATTTCTCAGAACACCCACCCATTTAGGCACCAAAACATGTGTTCCGAGGTTAAGATTGTCTATGGACCTTAGATGACTTCACGGTCATGTGACCAAAGGTCTTTTAATTCCAGTAGTCTAAAAGAACTGATCAGGAGACAGGCTGGTATGCAGGACTGGCATTAGGGAGCAAACTGGGCAATATTACAAGGCCCCTATTCTCATAGGGACCCCAAAATGTATATGCTGTGATAAAACTGCTTAAGGACCTTTGTGACATCATGTCATGTGACCATAGGGCTCTTAATTCCAGTAGTCTAAAGAACTGAACAGGAGAAAGGCTGGTATGGAGGACTGCCATTAGGCAGCAAACTGGGCAATATAACAAGGCTCCTATTCTCCTAGGGGCCCCAGCATTTATATCCTGATGATAAGACTGCTTAAGGACCTTTGTGACATCACGTAATGTGACAAAAGGTCTCTTAATTCCAGTAGTCTAAAGGAACAGAACAGGAGACAGGCTGGTATGGAGGACTGGCATTAGGGAGCAAACTGGGCAATATAGCAAGGCCCCTATTCTCCTAGTAACCCCGACATTTATATGCTGATGATAAGACTGCTTAAGGACCTTTGTAGAATGTAAAATATATAGAGGGAACCAACCACGGGTATATGCCGTGCTTAAGAACCACTGAGGTGGAAATATTGTGAAAATTTCTCTTTTATTTACAGCATTCCTACGCGTTTCAGAGACAAAGACCGTCTCCTTCTTCAGGAAAAAAAGAAATCATCATTTTTTTCCCTGAAGAAGGAGACGGTCTTTGTCTCTGAAACGCGTAGGAATGCTGTAAATAAAAGAGAAATTTTCACAATATTTCCACCTCAGTGGTTCTTAAGCACGGCATATACCCGTGGTTGGTTCCCTCTATATATTTTACATTCTATATTGTTATACGGGGCCGCTGCTTGAACCACACGGACACTCACATGCTTTTGAAGGAGTTGTGACTGGCTCAACCCTATCAGGTGAGTGTTACTGTTCCTTTCCTATCACCACTTGTTATATCGGGTAAGACCCTATTGCGCCCTTTTGTCTCCCCACTTTTTAGTTTCTGCTAGTCTTAAGGACCTTTGTGACATTCCGTCATGTGACCAAAGGTTTCTTAATTGCAGTAGTCTAAAGGAACAGAACAGGAGACAGGCTGGTATGGAGGACTGGCATTAGGGAGCAAACTGGGCAATATAACACGGCCCCTATTCCCCTAGTAACCCCGACATTTATATGCTGATGATAAGACTGCTTAAGGACCTTTGTGACATCATGTCATGTGACCAAAGGTCTATTAATTGCTGGAGTCTAAAGCTGAAAAGCAGACAAGCTAATTGATAAAAATAAATCTTACTTTGTGGCATTTTTCCCACACCTTCCTAAACCTTTTGCCCCCTACTGTATATGGCAATATCTATATCACACATAGGACTGGAGAGCGCTGGGTATTTGTACGGTATATGTACCTGTATATCATATATGGACTGGAGATCCGGGTTATATGGAGATCCCCTTTCTACATTTCCATTCCTTCAGGACACAAAGCTTTCATGGTTCTGATAGTCTCCATCCGGATCCCACTATTAACCCTCGGATGTCAGTGCCGTATTGCATGTGAGATACCGGCAGTGGTTGGGAGCTGCGGCTCTCGGCTCTACGTCACCAGCACTGTAATTTCAAGCAATTTACCCAGGAAATTGTTCAGCGTCCCGCTATTTAGGTGCAGGCAATTCTTTGAACTTTTAAAAGGAAGCTGTTCTATGGCCGCCTGCTGTGCCGTACTTATACAGCAGAATGGAAATAGGACAGCAGGACATGTCGTGTCGGTATGGTACCCATGGTGCTTTACTCAATTTTTTGCTCAATATGTTTGGAAAAAAACCCAGAAATGATGTTGAATCCATCCCCAGATCCTATTCATCTCTATGGGATAGATCCTGTTCGTCTCTATGTGTCAGATCCTATTCATATCTATGGGATAGATCCTATTCATCTCTATGGGACAGATCACATTCTTCTCTACGGGACAGATCTTATTCATCTCTACGGGACAGATCCTATTCATCTTTACTGGACATATCCTATTTAGCTCTATGGGATAGATCCTATTCATCTCTATGGGATAGATCCTTTTCATCTCTATGGGACAGATCACTTTCATCTCTACGGGACAGATCCTATTCAGCTCTATGGGATAGATCCTATTCATCTCTATGGGATAGATCCTTTTCATCTCTATGGGACAGATCACATCCATCTCTACGGGACAAATCCTATTCAGCTCTATGGGATAGATCCTATTCAGCTCTATGGGATAGATCCTATTCATCTCTATGGGATAGATCATTTTCAGCTCTATGGGACAGATCATGTTCATCTCTAAGGGATAATTCCTATTCATCTCTATGGGTCAAATCCTATTCATTTTTATGGGATAGATCCTATTCAGCTCTATGGGACAAATTCTATTCAACTCTATGAGACAGATACCATTTATCTCTATGGGATAGATCCTATTCAGCTCTGAGAGATCCTGTTCATCTCTATGGGATAGATCCTATTCAGCTCTATGGGACAGATCCTGTTCATCTCTATGGGATAAATCCTATTCATCTCTATGGGTCAAATCCTATTCATCTTTATGGGATAGATCCTATTTAGCTCTATGGGACAAATTCTATTCAACTATTCAACTCTATGAGACAGATACTATTTATCTCTATGGGATAGATCCTATTCAGCTATATGGGACAGATCCTGTTCAGCTCTATGGGATAGATATTATTCATTCCCATGGGATGGATCCTATTCAGCTTTATGGGACAAATCTTTTTCAGCTTAATGGGATGCATCCAATTTATCTCTAAGGTAAAGATACTATTCATCTCTACGGGATACATACTATTCAGCTATATGGGACATATGGTGTTCATCACTATGGGTCAGATACTATTCATCTCTATGGGATAGATCCTATTCAGCTCTATGCGACAGATTCTATTCACCTCTATGGGGCAGATACTATTTATATCTATGGGATAGATCCTATTCAGCTATATGGGCCAGATCCAGTTCAGCTGAATGGAAAAGATCCTGTTCATCTCTATAGTTCAGATCCTGTTCATCTCTATGGGTCAGATCATATTCAGCATAGTGGGACAGATACTATTCAGCTCTATGGGACAGATCCTATTCACCTTTTAGTACAGATCCTATTCACCTTTTAGTACAGATCCTATTCAGCTCTATGGGACAGATCCTGTTAATTTCAATGGGGCAGATCATATTCAGCTCAGTGGGACAGATCCTGGTCATCTCAATGAGACAGATCCTATTAATTTCAATGGGACAGATCCTATTCAGTTCACTGGCACAGTACCTATTCAACTCAATAAGATAAATCCTTATCAATTCTGCAAGACAGGTCATATTCACACCTATAGGAACAGATCACCTAAAAGAGACAGATACCGTTTAGCTCTATGGGACACAGGTGCCGGATTACATCAGATTACTCACTTCTGACGTCCTTTTTTTCGATACATAAAGCAAAAAGGATATATATACATATATATATATATATATATATATATATATATATATATACAGAATATATATAGTATATATATATATATATATATATATATATATATATATATATTCATTAAGGTCAGAGAATGATGGCTGCAATGAGTAAGTGCTGGAGCAATTCCGTCCTTAGTGCTATTATGTAGGGATATTGTAGAAGTAATTCACGAAGCAGCCATTACCAATACCTGGTGACAATAATGATCCTTGCAGGATACAGACAGGCGCAAACACTGATGGGCGACCAGTCACACCGAGCAGCCATGGATCAGGGCCACAATACACAAGCTTTATCATGGTGGAGGCTGCATCCTGCGGTGCACTAGTGTCTGTGACCCGGGGCAGTAATTGCTGTTGCCCTTTTTTCCTTTTTTGCGGTGTTAATATTTATTTTTTACTCAGTGTTTCAGATTCGGGCTATGTTAATTTCTCCTGGGGGTTCCCGGAGTTTTAGGTGCAGATTTTTCCCATAGACTTGCATTAGATGTGGAAAAAAAGCACCAAAAACATATCAAAACCCCATGTAATCTGCAACTAAGAATAATAATAATAATAATAATAATATTTACTCACTTATATAGTGCCATTAATTCCACAGCGATATGCATATATCAGTAACACTGTCCCCATTGGGGCTCACAATCTAAATTCTCTATCTGTATGCCTTTGGAGTGTGGAAGGAAACCAGAGGAAACCCACGCAAACACAGGGAGAACATACAAACTTTTTACACATGTTATACTTGGTGGGATTTGAACCCAGGACCCCAGCGCTGCAAGACTGCAGTGCAAACCACTGAGCTATCGTACAGTGCTAACTAGTGAGGCACTGTACAGTACTAACCACTGAGCCATCGTACAGTGCGAATCACTGAGGCACTGTACAGTGCTAACCACTAAGCCATCGTACAGTGCGAATCACTGAGCCACTGTACAGTGCTAACCACTGAGTCACCATACAGTGCTAACCACTGAGCCACCATACAGTGCAAACCACTGAGTCACCATACAGTGCTAACCACTGAGCCACCATACAGTGCTAACCACTAAGCCACCATACAGCGCGACCCACTTAGCCACCGTACAGTCTGAACCACTGAGTCCCCATACAGCGCTAAACACTGAGCGATGGTACAGTGTGAAACACTGAACCACCATACAGTGCTAACCACTGAGTCACCGTACACTGCTAACCATTGAGCCACCATGAAGTGTGAACCACTGAGCCACCATACAATGCTATGTAATCACTGAGCCACCCTACAGTGCGAACCACTGAGCCACCGTACAGTGCAAACCACTGAGAGACCATGACATCTCGGTGTATATAAAAGTTATTTCAAAGCCAAATACAAGGAAGTATAAAAAACAAAGCAACTTTGTTTAAAACATGTTACATGACACCAAAGAGAGGAAAAAAAATCTGATAAAAATGCAAGTAACCTAACTTTACCTAACAGGTTCAACATCAAAAACTCACCAAAAGCTCATTGTGTGAACGGAGCCTGAAACCCAGATTTTCATCCTCTTCCCCCACCAAAAAAAAATCAAGCAAGAAAAACAGCATTTTTGCTGCGGCAACAAGCCCCAACTCATTTATTCTTTTTATATTTCCCCATGGGTTTAGCTAAAAAAAACTGCAGCAAAAACTTTAGGAGCAGTGGCATCCTAGAAGATTATATATACCATATCACGAGATACATATATATAATATATATATATATATATATATATATATATATAAATCAATTTGTTGTGAAGAAAGGGTAAAACCAGGAAAAGTTTATAAAACCTATAAAAAATTGTAAGAGGTCCAACAGGCTCAGATGTATCTGTGTGTGTATGTATCTCTATATATATCTATATCTATATATATATATATATATATATATATAAAAAATATATATATATATATATATATATATATATATATATAAAAATATATATATATATAAATATATATATAAATATATATATATATACGCACACACGTTTGCACGCACGCACACACACATTTAGATAAATTTCTGCCTGTTGGACCTCTTCATTCTCACCCTTTGTATAGGTTTTTGCTCCTGAACTTTTCCTGATTTTACCCTTTCCTCACAAATAATTGATATATATATATATATATATATATATATATATATATATATATATGTGTGTGTGTGTGTGGACTTTAATGGGAATCTGTCACCAGGTTTTTGCTCCCCCATCTGAGAGCAACATAATGTAGAGAGAGAGACCCTGATTCCAGCGATGTGTCACTTACTGAGCTGTTTGCTATCATTTTGATACATCAATGTTTTCCCTGCTGCAGATCTAGCAGTTACGGTATACAGAGCTCATGAATATGCTGGACTACCTGCACCATGCCAAGTAGTCCTCTAATGATAATCTCCTGCTAATTAAACTGTAATTTTATCAAAACTACACTAAGCATCCCAGGAAGCGACACATCGTTGGAATCAGGATCTCTGACCCTACATTATGCTACACTAAGCAGCCCAGTAAGTGACACATGGCTGGAATCAGGATCTCTTCCCCTACATTATGCTACACTAAGCAGCCCAGTAAGTGACACATTGCTGGAATCAGGATCTCTGCCTCTACATTATGCTGCACTAAGCAGCCCAGTAAGTGACACATGGCTGGAATCAGGATCTCTTCCCCTACATTATGCTACACTAAGCAGCCCAGTAAGTGACACATTGCTGGAATCAGGATCTCTTCCCCTACATTATGCTGCACTAAGCAGCCCAGTAAGTGACACATGGCTGGAATCAGGATCTCTTCCCCTACATTATGCTACACTAAGCAGCCCAGTAAGTGACACATGGCTGGAATCAGGATCTCTTCCCCTACATTATGCTACACTAAGCAGCCCAGTAAGTGACACATTGCTGGAATCAGGATCTCTGCCTCTACATTATGCTGTTCTCAGATTACATGGCAAAAACTTGGTGACAGATTCCCTTTAACACAACCTGATGTCTTTACAAGTTCCTATTATGAATTAACATAATATATTGCTGTCTAGTCATTTTCATTGTGCAAAAGACTCCATTGTCCCCGATAATCTGAAAAAATCTGAATTTTTTTTTATTTTATTTTCTTTGTTTATTATTTCAAAATTGGAAAAAAGTATCAAATAATCCTCGAGAAAAAAAACAACCATTTACTTAATGGCAATTTAGTTGCAGCTGTGGGGTGTTGCTGTTCTTGTGGCTGTTTTATTATGATAATATAATGAAGACAATGTATCACTGCCTCCAGCAGAGAATAGCAATGTAGACAGGTAAGCAAAAAGGGAAAGTGTGGAGGAGACAGAGAATGACAGGTGACAGACGACAACGGGAGCAAAGGGGATGGCGGATGTATGTGCACAATGGAGGGGGGCCGTGCACCGGATTTGTGCTGTACATGGGGCATGCCCACTTCTCTGGGTACCACTTTATAAACATATGCAGTTTCCATGGATACTAGATCAGTCTCCACAGCAACAAAGAGAAGCAGAAACATAAAGGATGAACACATGGGGGAGGGCGGGGGCCTCAGAAAATGTGGCCCCAACAATTATACACACATTGTGACACCAGATCTATTTGTACATTCATTGTAGGAGCGGATTTATCAATGCACAGAGCGGCGCTGACAATAATGTCCAAACCTCGCAATCAGGCAGGTCAGAACAATAGGACAGGCCATAAAAAAGAACCATGTGACCAGATTATCAATACAATACATGGAGGGATCTAGGCCAATGATACATGGAAAGATACTGTATTTACTGTATCATATATCATATAAATATGAAGACAGATATTGTTATTTCAGAACAACCACAATATATTTTCACACCTATTTACTGCTCAGTAGATAAGTGCCATGCACAATGCTGGCTTCATACACAGGGCTCAGTAGATAAGTGTCCTGCTCAATGGCTTAATACACAGGGATCAGTAGGTAAGAGCCATGCACATTGCTGGCTTCATACACAGGGCTCAGTAGATAAGTGCCATGCACAATGCTGGCTTCATACACAGGGCTCAGTAGATAAGTGTCCTTCACAATGCTGGCTTAATACACAGGGATCAGTAGGTAAGAGCCATGCACATTGCTGGCTTCATACACAGGGCTCAGTAGATAAGTGTCCTGCTCAATGGCTTAATACACAGGGATCAGTAGGTAAGAGTCATGCACTATGCTGGCTTCATACACAGGGCTCAGTAGATAAGTGTCGTGCACAATGCTGGCTTCATATACATGGTTAGTAGATAAGTGCCATGCACAAATGCTGGCTTCATACACATGGCTCAGTAGATAAGTGCCATACACAATGCTGGCTTCATACACAGGGCTCAGTAGATAAGTGCCATGCACAATGCTGCCCTCATACACAGGGCTCAGTAGATAAGTGCCATGCAATATGCTTGTTTCATACACAAGGCTCAGTAGATAAGTTCCATGCAAAATGCTGGCTTCATACACATGGCTCAGTAGATAAATGTCATACACAATCCTGCCTTCATACACATGGCTCAGTAGATATGTGCCATGCACAATGCTGGCTTCATACACATGGCTCAGTAGATAAATGTCATGCACAATAATGTATTCATACACATGGCTCAGTAGATAAATGTCATGCACAATGCTGGATTCATACACAGGGCTCAGTAGATAAGTGCCATGCACAATGCTTCCTTCATACACATGACTCAGTAGATAAGTGCCATCACAATGCTGCCTTCATACACATGGCTCAGTAGACAAATGTCATGCACAATGCTGGCTGCATACACAGGACTTCTGTGCAGATGTCTGTGTAGCCATATGTAATAACATGCCATGATCTCTCCTCTTGGTGGCCATGCTCCTGCAATAATAGTCACCACATTCTGTTCACATCTGTGCCCACTCTCAGATAAAGTTCCCTAGATGTCAGAATGTGTATGTATGTATGTATATGTATGTATGTACTGTATGCATGTATGTATATGTAAATATTTATATATGTATGTATGTATATGTATGTATATGTATGTATGTACTGTATGTATGTATGTATATGTATATATGTATGTATGTATGTATATGTATATGTATGTATGTATATGTATGTATATGTATGTATGTATATGTATGTATGTACTGTATGTATGTATATGTATATATATATGTATGTATGTATATGTATGTATGTACTGTATATGTATTCATACACACGTACAAGAGATGAATGAATCTTTAATCAATAAATAAATAAATTATAGTCTCTTCTGTATTGATTCTTTGATCTCTCTCACCTGGAACCAGGAAAATCGATTTTTCCTATGTAGTTATATATCTAGTGCAAAAGCGACACAGAATGGGAGTGAGGATAAGAGGCAGAGAGTAAAGGACTTGGTGGAGCACAAGAGCAGCTGTGACTGGGGCAGTGAACTGTGCAGCTACACCTGAGACCTGCACACATTATATCTGCACACATATCTGCACACATTATATCTGCACACATTATATCTGCACACATTATATCTGCACACATTATATCTGCACACATTATATCTGCACACATTATATCTGCACACATTATATCTGCACACATTATATCTGCACACAGACAGACATGTGCTGCTCTGCCGGAATCCCCCATACTGTGCCCACATCTAGGCTATCTTCACACCGCAGATGCCATAGGCCAGCCTTGCGCTTCCTAAATTACCTGGGGTCACGCAGTAATCTCCCCTAGCCCTGTCTTATACATATTTCGTTTACCCCTTCACTACTATTGATGTCCTCACTGGGTAAGATCAAGATTAATTACCCCTCCACTAGTTAGATCACAGCTTAGTGCATTGCATCCCCCCAATTCCAACCCAGCAGGTGGGAAACTTACGTGCCAGATGATGAAGAAGATGAGAGAAGCGCAGAGGACGAGGGTCAGCATGTAGCAGAACGCAGCAAAGGTAAACGCCATGGCTGGAGGAGGAATGACTCTACCAGGAGGGAGACCAAGAGAGAGACCAAGAGGGAGACCAGGAGAGAGACCAGGAGGGACACCAAGAGGGAGACCAGGAGGGAGACCAGGAGGGACACCAAGAGGGAGACCAGGAGAGAGACCAGGAGGGAGACCTGGAGGGAGACCAGGGATGGATACCTGGAGGGAGACCTGGGAAGGAGACCTGGAGGGAGACTAAGGAGGGAGACCAGGAAGGAGACCTGGAGAGAGAACAGGAGGGAGACCAGCAGGGAGACCAGAAAAGAGACCAGGGAGGGAAACCTGGAGGAAGACTTGGGGGAGACTAAGGAAGGAGACCAAGAGGGAGACCTGGGGAAGACTAAGGAGGGAGACCAGGAAGGAGACCAAGAGGAAGACCTGGAGGAGACCAGGAAGGAGACCTGGAGAGAGTCTAGGAGGGAGACCAGGAAGGAGACCAAGGGGGAAACCAGGAGGGAGACCTGGAGAGAGAACAGGAGAGAGACCAGGAAGAAGACCAGGAAGGAGACCAGGAGGGAGACCTGGAGGGAATTCAGGAGGGAGACCAGGAGGGAGACCAGGAGGTAGTCCTGCAGGGAGACCAGGAGGAAGGCCAGGAGGGAGACCTGGAGAGAATTCAGGAGGGAGACTAGGGCAGAGACCAGGAGGGAGACCAGGGGAGAGACCAGGAGGGAGACCAGGTCCGAGACCAAGAGGGAGACCTGGAGAGAGACCAGGGCAGAGACCAGGAGGGAGACCTGGAGAAATAGTCCGAATCCTGAGGACACAAGTCCATCTGACCAGGGAGTGCTGCAGGGACCTCGGGGGCCGTCAGAGAGTTCAGCACCTGAGGAGAGAACGCTGCTCTGTATCCACTTCCGACCAGTCTCCAAAATATCAAAATATTGTGGTATAAATATGAAAACAGCAGGATACAAAGTTGCAGCGTCCAGGAGGAGATGGAAGGACAGGTGCAGATTTGCCCGGACAGGTGCCGATGTGCCCGGACAGGTACCAATGTGCCCGGACAGGTGCCGATGTGCCCGGACAGGTGCCGATGTGCCCGGACAGATGCCGATGTGCCCGGACTGGTGCCGATGTGCCCGGACTGGTGCCGATGTGCCCGGACTGGTGCCGATGTTCCCGGACAGGTGCCGATGTTCCCGGACAGGTGCCGATGTGCCCGGATAGGTGCCGATGTGCCCGGACAGGTGCCGATGTGCCCGGACAGGTGCCGATGTGCCCGGACAGGTGCCGATGTTCCCGGATAGGTGCCGATGTGCCCGGACAGGTGCCGATGTGCCCG